>NW_015387474.1:0-84535 GCF_001527695.2 Protobothrops mucrosquamatus | reverse complement strand
CTGTTGCTAGTTAGCCAACCAGCAACGGGCATGAAACTGTATGCAGATGGAGAAGGGCAATCACCCTTAATGGGCGATCAATGGTGAAGGGCAATCACCCTTAATGGGCGATCAATGGTGAAAGGCAATCACCCTTAATGGGTGATCAGGATATGCATAGGGGATTAAGGGGGGGGGAATACAAAGAACACAACACTTCTTACGATGTTTATGCTGGGGCTTGATCACTTCTCTCCCACTCCTGTTATATTAGTGGAACATAAGATATTTGTGGTGGGATCAACAGGGTAGATGAAACATTCAACGGGTGAATTAAACTGGCTAGAGATGGGCTTCAGAAAGCATTACTCCATTTCTGGGAATATTGGCTTGATTGGTTGCAGGTCATATGAGCTTTTGAAGTAGGTCCAGATTCAATTTGCAGATGTGGCTAGTATTTTAGTTGACTTCTTAACTGTTCTTAGCCAACTGGTTGGAGGCCACAGGGGGAATGTAGCATGAATTGATCATGTCCTCCATTGTGAGATCAATCCTTGCACCTGTGAAGTGGCCCTTGAAGGCCTGTCCCTTCTTGGCCAGGGTCCCCGTGCTATAGTGACTGTGGCTGTCATGCTGTGCAAAATGAGATTCCCCCAGATCCATGGGATTGGAGGTTTCCATTACAGCCATGAATGTCCCAAGGAAATACAAATAAAACTATATTCAGGACCTCACAGCGTTAAGAAAAGGGATCCTGAAACCTTGTAGACCAGGGGTGTCAAACTCAATTTCATTGAAGGCCGCATCAGCATTGCGCTTTCCCTCGGGGGGGCGGGGGTGTGTGGCCAGGGTGCATACGGCCTACTGGGTGGGCGTGGATGGAGTGGGTGTGGCCTACTGGGTTTCGGCAGGCAGCAGGGCGCTCTCACAGCGCCGAGAGGTTGAGTCGGGCGGTGCGAAGCTTGCAAACTTTGCACTTTGCTGCCTGCTGAATGCGTTTCAGCATAGATGGCCACCACAAAATTGTACATTGGCTCCCGGCCGGCCTGGGCCAGGGCCAAGGCAGTGGGGGCCGTTCCCTCACTGTTTCCAGGATGGCTTTGCGGGCCACATTCGGCCCCTGGGCCTTGTGTTTGACATGTCTGTTGTAGACGGTTTCAATGAGCAATTTTAAAAAGGTTGCTTACTAAGTATAGAGTTTGTCGAATGAACTTGGCAGTCGCTTCATAACTGCAGTGTTTGCTTAATGACCGCTGCCAAAAAAAAGTCATAAAATGGGATTGGTCGGGTGGGCAACTCATTTTGTGACTGCCATGATTGATGACCGTGATGGCTCCTTTATAGTTTTAAGTCAAGGACCATCTGTAACCCCTGCAGTTTTTCAGAGGCGGGTTGCCATTGCCTGCTTTTTAAGTCTGAGACTAAGACTGGCTCAAGATCAACCAGCTGGTTTTTTGGCTTATGGCAGAACTGCAGTCATTACTCATTTCTGTTTAAATTATTATTTTTTGAACAGTTTCTGTTTTAAGCCAAGTTCTAATTGTCTCAACTTGTTTTGTTGTATGATATGTCATGTATAAGAGAGCCATTCTTGCTTGAATTTAGTTAGACTTTTATGAATTTAGTTAGACTCCCCCCCTATTGCTCCATATTCTCCAATTTTGGTCCTTCAGTTGTATTCCCTGCAATTTTGGGGTGTGTGTGTGTGATTAATTCTTGCCACTATTGGCATATATCTTAATCAGTTGTGATGCGTTTCATTTGTAGTCTCTGGAATCATGTCTAATAAAAATCATTCATAGCTTCAATTCAAATTTTACTTGTGGAATTTTCTGGATGTTTTGGTGTATTTCTTTCCAATATTTTGGAGTTTATAATAATAATAAAGTTGGAAGAGACCTTGGAGGTCATCAGGTCCAACCCCCTGCTCAGGCAGGTAACCCTATACCATTTTGGACAAATGGCAGTCCAGTTTCTTCTTTAAAACTTTCAGTGTTGGAGCATTCACCGCTTCTGGAGGCAGGTTGTTCCATTGGTTAATTGTTCTGTCAGGAAGTTTCTCCTTAGTTCTAGTTTGCTTCTCTCTTTGGTTAGTTTCCATCTGTTGCTTCTTGTCCTGCCTTCAGGCGCTTTGGAAAATAGCTTGATTCCCTCTTCTTTGTGGCAGCTCCTGAGATATTGGAACATGTCCCCCCTCGTCCTTCTCTTCATTAAACTAGACATACCCAATTCCAGCAACCGTTCCTTATATGTTTTAGACTCCAGTCCCCTAATCATCTTTGTTGCACTTCTCTGTACTCTTTCTAGAGTCTCAGCATCTTTTTTACATCGTGGTGACCAAAACTGGATGCAGTATTCCAAGTGTGGCCTTACCAAGGCATTGTAAAGTAATATTAATACTTCACGTGATCTTGATTCTATCCCTCTGTTAATGCAGCCTAGCACTGTGTTGGCTTTTTTGGCAGCTGCAGCACACTGCTGGCTCATATTTAGGTGATTGTCCACTAGGACTCAAGATATCCCTCCGATATTTTGCATGACCACCACAAATGGTAAAATGTTCCTTTTTGTTATGGCATTTCCAACATTTTTTTATTTTTTATTTTATTACATTTATATCCCGCCCTTCTCCTTACGGACTCAGGGCGGCTAACAATCAGGTAAAATACAAAAATACAGTACACATTTAAAATTAATTAAAAACTTTATAAATTTAGACTAGGCTAATTTTCACTAATTTTGGGGAAATTTTAGGGAATCCGGTCAGGGCGTTCGACCTTGTTGGTACAGAACTCCCGCGCCGCCTTCCTTCCCTCTAGTCCCTAGTGGGACTAGAGACCCCCGTCAAGCAAGGTCTCCCTGGGAGCTCCCACAGAGAAGGCCCTCCCCCTTGGGGTCGCCACCCGGCACTGTCTGGCTGACGGCACCCTGAGGAGACCCACTCTGTGGGAGCGTACAGGTCGGTGGGAGGTAATCTGTGGCAGGAGGCGGTCTCGAAGGTAGCCAGGTCTATGAATGTTGTCTATGAATGTTGTCCACCATTGCTCTATGAATGTTGTCCACCATTGATAGCCAGTAGATGCCTTCAGAATCCTACAAGCAAGGCACCAACAGAGTAGTAGTGCTCTTTAGAAATTAACATTGTGAGTCATACCATATCATGACCACTATGATATATTATTTGTATGAGAAGGTTTCAGTTATAAACATCCAGAAGACTTGTTTCAAAATTAAATGCGACAGACAGAAAAAAAGCAGCCTCTGTCTCCTTGAATCAGATTGAACCCACAGGAGTTTGATGAGAAACACTTGTATGTTTTCTTTAGTGGAGTAAATATCTCGCCTTCATTGTAAGATTAATGTAATTTGGTTTCCTGTTGGTGGTTCTCTACAAACAACATCAAAACGGGATCGTGCATGCTGCTTCCAGATAAATCTTTGTAGTTTGCAGAATTTATATGCGTGGCTCATTACCAAAGCTGACCCCGATTTCTACATGAGATATTCCTTCAGTCAGTACTTTCCCTTTTCTTGTTCCTGTTTGGTTTCTCACTGAATGGAAATAATTTGTTTAAGGCGGAAAGGATTGACTCAGATGAGCAGATCTGTAAAGATAAGAGTATTCCATGGCACTTTACTACAATAAGTGAGCAGCTTTGATTTCAGAAGTCTGTAGTGGAGAAGAAAGGATTAATCTTCTCACAGATATTGTAGAAAGATAAATAGTGTCATTCTTAGCAAGCTAGAATAGAGTAGAGTAGAGTAGAGTAGAGTAGAGTAGAGTAGAGTAGAGTAGAATAGAATAGAATAGAATTCTTTATTGGCCAAGTGTGATTGGACTTACAAGGAATTTGTCTGTCCAAATAGGAAGGACAGATGCAATGTCAGAGAAGATCTGCTTTCTGGTCCCACTAGATTTTTAAGGGTCAACACCAACATTTTGTTCAGTAGTGGTGAAAATTATTGTAGTAGATATTATTAATTGGCCTAGTTTAGTAACTCTCATTTGGGTTAGTGAAGATTTTGAGCACTTTTCAAAAGCAGACTAGTATGAGTTTTTTGTGGGGAGTGTCTTCGAGTCAGTATTGACTTCTGGTGACTGCCTGAACTAGACCATTGTCTATTATATTAGAGTAATCTCAGTGTCATGTGCTGGGAGATTCGGGCAATTCAAATGAATATAAAGATTTATTGCAAGCTTAAGCTCTCTACAAGAATCTGAGCTACTAACAGTCAAGGGAAATGAATGGGAATAAGAAAGGCATTCAAGGTGGGCTGGACGTACTGTAGATCTCACGGTCATGCAGGGACTTGTGATTGATGACATGTTTGACCCCTCCCTCAGGCTCAATCTGGTCGTCTCCTACATCCAATTGAAAAAAACATCATAACTCCAATTATTTCTCCATCGTCCTTATTGGATGCAGTGGCACCAGTATATTGGCTGAAACTGATATAAAATAGCCCTGACCATCAGTATTAATCTCTTTTTTTTTGGGTAGCGGTGTTGGATCCAAGAGCTCTCTGAAACAGCATGTCTGAATTTTCTAAAAAAAGTATAAAGAAGATGCTCTTGATGAAAATATATGGATTCTGTTAGCAAGTGAGGAGTAATGAATGTGTAATGATGATTTCATTATACATTCACTGTAATGGAAGGTGAGAAAAATGGGGGGGGGGAGATGCTACTCAGGGAACGTCACATAAAAGGGGCAGGAGGAGAGCACAATTGCAGAAAAAGTAGCTTAACAAAGAATCAGCCCCAACTAATCAGATGGTAAAAAGAGGTGTGTGTGTGTGTGTGTGTGGGAGATTTGTTCTTTCAGTCTTACAAGAATCTGTTATTGTAGCCTTAAAATAAAATAGATTTAGCTTACCTTGTCACGTTTCCTGTTTGGTCTGCTTGGGAGGCTGACAAACACATACTTGAGTCCACACACACACAAAAAAGAGAAAATACTTGGAAGAAGCTCAGACAGGCACCTCCCTAATTCACATGAGTATAAGAATGGGGAGGAGGTAAAACACAGTCAGACCTGCAAGATTCTGGTTTTGTAGTCACTCTGAAAAGTAGTTTTAGCCTTTCTGTGGAGTTGAATCCTGCTCTGATCTACCCGGTGGAGCTTATACAAAACTTCTTCTAACATAGGTTTTACTTGCCCAATTGATCAATGACCTACTGACATTCATTACAGAATAACAGAGTTGGAAGGGACCTTGGAGGTCTTCTAGTCCAACCCCCCCGCTCAAGCAAGAGACCCTATACAATTTTAGACAAATGGCTGTCCAGTCCTTTCTTAAAAGCCTCCAGTGTTGGAGCACCCAGAACTTCTGAGATGTTCCATTGGTTGATTGTTCTCACTATCAGGAAATTTCGCCTTAGTTCTAGGTTGCTTCCTTCTTTGTTCAGTTTCCATCCGTTGCTTCTTGTTATGCCTTCTGGTGTTTTGGAAAATAGGTTGACCCCCTCATCTTTATGGTAGCCCCTCAAATATTAGAACACTGCTATCATGTTACCCCTGGTTCTTCTTTTCACTAGACTAAGACATACCCAGTTCCTTCATATGTTTTAACCTCCAGCTCCCCAATCATCTTTGTCGCTCTTCTTTGCACTCTTTCCGGAGTCTTAACGTCTTTTTTTTATAATACAGTGATCAAAACTGGACGCAGTATTCCAAGTGTGCTCTTACCAAGGCGTTACAAAGCAGTAGTATCACTTTTCGTGATCTTGATTCTCTCTCTCTCTCTTAATGCAGCCTGGGATTGTATTTACTTTTTTTGGTAGCTACAGCACATGGCTGGCTCATATTTAAATGACTGCCCACTAAGACTCCGAGACCCCTCTCACTGCCGTTGAGCCAGGTTTCACCTAGTCCAGTGATGGCGAACCTTTTAGACATTGAGTGCCCAAAAACCGCCCCGCCCCCTGCCCCACCCGCTCCACCCCATTCCTGCCCGCCCTGCCCGCTCCTCCCCTGCCCCACCCACAGGGCCACCTACCATCTCCACAGCCCACCGCAACAGATCGCCCAGGAGGCCCTGCAGTGCCATAGTGGCCACGCCTTCCATCTGCGCCCCGCAGCATCATCTGCACACAATGGGGCGAAAGGATAGAGTCTTGCCCCTGCTGCCCGGTTGCCATATCCTTGGCTGCACTGCTCTGCGTGGGCCGCGCCCGGGGGCAGGGGGGCTGCTGGTAGGGAGGGAGCCACAGGGAGGCAGGGTGGGGCAACGGCATGCGTGCCCACAGAGAGGGCTCTGAGTGCCGCCTCTGGCACACGTGCCATAGGTCATCCTAGTCTGCACCTGTACCTTTGGTTTTTCTTGCCTAAGTGTAAAACCTTACTTTTTTCTCCATTGAATTTCATTTTGTTAGCTAGGGCCCAGTGTTAAATGCCATTGGTCTTCATCCAATTCGTTATTCCACTATCACATGTACCCAGAGATTGAAATATTCAGAGTAGGGCATTACTGAAGATGTGATGGCAACTTCTATTAGTTAATATTCAATTTGTTCTGTAGTCTTCCTTATCTTTGCTAACAGTTGGGAGTTTGTGGTTATCTAACGCCCTTTTAAAGGAATGTTGGGATGTACTTTTGGTTTTCAGTCTAAGAAAATCTCTTATCCTGTCCCTTGTTTTTGGTTTTTCAGTATTTTGTGAAGAAGAGGACAGCTTCTTGTGCAGAAGTGGGGTTTGCGTCCCAAGGATTCTGCAGTGCAATGGCTTTAATGATTGTGATGACTGGAGTGATGAAATACATTGCAGTAAGTTACCTAAAGTGCCAGAATAGAGATGTCAGCCCTTCAGAGTAGTCCAGACGAGAAGCACAAACTAGGAGTACTAACATTACCTTTGTTGTACAGGTAGTCCTCAACTTACAACAGTTGGTTTAGTGACCGTTCGAAGTTACAGTGGCACTGAAGAAAGTGACCCATGACCATTTTTCACACGTGACCATTGCACGGTCATGTGATTTACATTCGGATGCTTGGCAAAGAACTCATATTTGTGACGTCACCTTTTGCGAGCTTCTGACAAGCAAAGTCAATGGGGAAGTCGGATTCACTTAATGACCGTGTTACTAACTTAACAGCTGCAGCGGTTCACTTAACAACTGTGGCAAGAAAGGTCGTAAAACAAGGCAAAATGGACTTAACAGCTGTCTCGCCTAGCAACAGAAATGTTGGGCTCCACTGTGGTCAGATGTCAAGGACTACCTGTATTTAGCTTCAATAATTAACCGTCAAGTATATAGCATCCCTATGAAAAGCAGTAGAAGTTGAAGCTTTTTTCCTTTTTATTGTAGTTTCAAACTTTACTTGTTAGTTATGCTGTTGAAAGAATGAAACGAGCGTTACTTTCAAACGTTATCTAATAATTTCGTAAAATAGCAGAAATGAGTTAACATTTCGCTTGGGGCAAATGGACTTTCTTACTTCAAAGTTTTTGTAAATATATATATATTTCTGTTTTGCAGATTGCAGTGAAGAGCTTTTTCGCTGCCACACGGGAAGATGCATCAATTACACCTTCGTTTGTGATGGTTATGATGATTGTGGAGATCTTAGTGACGAACAGAACTGTGGTAAAGGAAAAACGTATTTTAAAAACTTGGAGGAAGTGGTTTAATCCCAAAAGAGCGGGATACGGGCACTGTTAAATGATACGCAGTACCACAGAAAGCTATGCTTGTTCTAAAAATCGCAGCTCCCTTTTTCCAGATTCAATTCTGGAGCAGACAGGAGCCAAGAACTGGCACAGAAGCAAGAATTAGCACTATATGATCATACAGATCAAAAGGTTTAAGCTTGTTCTTCATGTTCTCTGCGTACTATTCAAGTCTCAATGGAGAGGCCTATGGCTCTTTTATGACTCGTGGACTTCAACTCCCAGAATTCCTGAGCCAGCATGGCTCGGCTTGGAAACCTCTCCCTTTCCCCTCAGCATGGCTGGCTCAGGAATTCTGGGAGTTGAAGTCCACCAGTCATAAAAAAGCTAAGGTTGCCTACCCCTGGCCTATACAAATTTATATAGATACTCTACAACCGTAAGAAATATCATAAAATGCACTAATCCTAGGAGACTTTTATATTTAGAATTCCCTTCAGTTTCTTCTTGTCAAGCCAATGAGACCAATATCAAATTAGGCAGAAGAGGAGATAAAGAATATATGACTTCCATAAAGTATCTTGACAGGTTATAATTTCATTTATAATAACCCTGTTTGAAGGGAACCATATTTTAGTCCAGTTAATTAAAAACATCTTTATTCCAATTTCCTTGTTCCAGAATTTTCCATTGGATCAGACAAAGCGCCTTTACTACAACTAACAAGATTATCGTTGTTAATCTCAGTTTTTCTGAATGTTCATCTACATACTCAATTAGTAATTTAATATGTAAAACCTGTGGCCTTTTTATGAAATTGGATTGAGCAGAATAGATAAACAAAGGTAATCTTGATTGTAATCATTTTGGCATCAGCTTTCGACCTGGAAATCAGCCATAACTTGCATAATCAGGAGAATAGTTACCATGTATATATGCCTCATTAAAGGAAATTGGAAAGACTTTATTCAGAATATCCACATTATAAATGTTCAGCAATGGAGGAATAAACAAGTAAAAATCAGTATATGTCTTACATAGTTGAGCAGGATTTGGATCAGGATCAAGCAGCTTTTCCTGCTTCCACTATTTAATAATATACAGTATATTGTTTCCTGAAGAAATAAAGATACAGCCTCTTTTATCCTGCTAGACTTTGTACCATAAACATTTGCCAAAAAAGAGATGCCTCTTCTAACATGGAAAATACATTGATAGGGGGAACTATATTGTAGTTCTTCATATCTTATAGTTCACTTAAAATAATCTACAGTAAGAAGTTCCGTACTTACAACTGGGTCTCCCAAACTCTTTTTCTTTCTGTTATGTTTGCAATTCCATATATACTATTTCCTGGTGCAATTTTGATCCAAGGTGCTGTTACTTGTAAAGGATAAAAAACAAGCACGAGTACAGACAGTACTGTAGGGGATTAAGCAGTTTGTTTTTCAAAGACCAGATTAGCAAGCATGAATGATGCTTTTAAAAATAATACAAAGCACTTTGAAAAATAATAATATTAGAAAACTCAGCAACTTTGAAAATAAGGTATTTTGAGGTTGGGACAAGCATTTTAATATTATATATAATTTACTTAATATTTTATCAGCAACATATTGTCTGGGTTTCCAATATTTAACTTACTAATACATGTTACATTCCTTTCTCTCTACCTCGTTTTTCTAGCCATTGATAAAAGGTATCCGTGTTCTAAAATATACTGAATCTTCTTTCTCTTTTATTTTCAGTGTCAATCTATCCATTTCTGCACAATCTAAACATTTTTTAATTAACTCTTCTTCCGTTGGTAAAGTTTCATTTTTCCAGTGTTGAGCGAATACAATTCTCGTTGCAGTTAATACATGTAAAATTAGATATATACACTCTTTCTCATAGTTTCCTACAGTTATGCCTAACAAAAATAATTCTGGCTTAAAATCTATATGTTTTTTAGTAATTTTCTCTAACCATATATGTATTCTTGACCAGAATCTTTTGGCTTTGGGGCATGTCCACCAAAGTTGGGTTTTTGACTACATTTCCAACAGTTGCTAGATACGTTTTTCAACATTTTTGCTAACCTCCCCAGTGTTAAGTGCCATCTGTAAAACATTTTGTATAGATTTTCTTTGTACACCACCGCTTTTGTAACAAAGGCATTTTAATATTACGTTGAGTCTGGAAAATAAACTGAAAATTAGATATAGCTAAAACAATCCTCTGAATTCTGGTCAACATTGCTGCAACGTGTTCTTAATTATTACACTTACAATGCTGAGAAAAAAGGAAGAGCATTTTTTAAGTTAATATCCTGCTAGCCAGTTATATATTAAGTAATGAAGAAATATTGTCTGTGTTTATCAATGTTGTCTATTAAAGATTGTAATCCAGTTACTCAGCATCAGTGTGGAAATGGGAGATGCATAACAATGGATTGGATCTGTGACGGTGATCCTGACTGCCTAGACAAATCAGATGAAGTCAATTGTTGTAAGTTAGTTGATACTTTGTGCTTTGATAACAGAGTGTTTAAGTGTAGTATCTTCATATTTGGTAGATTTTCTTGCGAATCGTATGTGAAGTACCTCATCCAGCATTATCCAAAAGTATCCATTTCAGTATGAAGTTTATATTTGCTAAATTATCTTAGTAGTATAACGTTACTACATACTATGTAGACCTCTTCCAAACCTGTGGCTCTATGGTGGTCCTTTGTTTGTGTGTATGCCTTTGAATCAGTGTTGACTCTTGGAAATTGCCTGAACAAGTCCCTGCAGTTTTCTTGGCAAGATTTTGGAAGTAGCTGGCCCTTCCCAGTACTGGCTCAAAGTCACCTGGCTGGCTTCATGCTTAAGGTCTAGAAACTCACAGTCACCTGGTTCCTGGCCCGGTGCTTAACCACTACACCAAACTGGCCCTTTGCTTATTTCCTCATTATTTCAACAGTGTAACAGAAACATCCTATTTTTAATCCTATTTTGTATTTGTAGGTTTTCTGTCATATTCCTATATCGGGGGTAGGCAACCTTGGCTATGCTGGCTCAGGAATTCTGGGAGTTGAAGTCCACGAGTCATAAAAGAGCCGAGGTTGCCTACCCCCCTGCCCTATATGAATGAAGTAACTCGTTGTAATTTATAAGAAATGGAAAGTCTGTCAAGTGATCAGAACCTCTTCTTGTTTCCAGCCTGCCATAGCCAAGGACTGGTGGAATGCAGAAATGGTCAGTGTGTCCCTAGTGCTTTCCAGTGTGATGGAGACAAGGATTGCAAGGATGGAAGCGATGAAGAAAACTGCGGTGGAAGTAAGGGCAGACTTGTGTCATTCCTTGCTTAAACCTCTGGAGAAAAGATCTGAGAGCTTCCTTTGGAAAATTGTATTTCTTTTGTTCTATGGGTTCTTTTGAGGATGGTGGCTGAGATGGTTCGTTTGATAAATACCCCAGTGTTCAGGTGCTTTATAACTCAGAACACAATACCTTGTGAGAACATCATATGGGTTTGGAGTCTTATAATATTTCTGCGGAGAGTCACTATTTTTCTACGTACCGTTGTTTTGATTTGTTCCTTCTTGTCAATACGGGGTGTTGTTGTTGTTTTAGAGTAAATCTGTCTTGCCATTTCTCCCCTGCCCACTTTGTTTCTTTTATCCTATGATATCACCATATTATTTCAATACCTTTCAGTGCATTGTTGTTTCTACGATTAAAAGTATTAACTTTCTGTTAATTTAAAAAGCTTAAAATATTGAAATTTTTTAAAAAAAAGAAAATAGTAAATATTCTGTCAGTATCAATTGCTATTCGGGATGTCATATTACAATTATATAATTATATTTAACTTCCCATCCAAAGTTGACTATAAGATAAAAAAAGAAAGAACTACTATCGCACCAAATTATTAGTTATACGACAGTAATTTCAGTCTTGAACTTCAGTCTTGAATTAAGTTCTTCATTGTATTTCTGCTGTGTGTGTCTCTGTGTATATATATATTGGTAAAAGGAAATAATAAATAGACAAAGCAGTTTAACAAAAGTTAAAGTACTTAAAAGTTAAAATGCCCAAAATGCAAAAGAAGGTAATAATAATTTTAACAAAAAGAAAGAAAAGAAGGGGAAAAACTATTGATTTCTGTCTCGCCTCTTTTAATGCATTTGCTGATTTATGGTACTTGTTAGCATTTAGGCCCCCTTGAAATCCAGACAATAGGTGGTTAGGTTTACCAAGCTGCCTGATATATTGTATATATGGGAAACATTCTTGGTTAAATTTAATTTTCTGCTTTCTATATATGCTCTTAGTTTTGCCATCGCTGTGCATTCTCCAAGTTTAAGTTCTAAGTTAGGTGTTGTCTGGATTGTATTCTTCCAGTGTTGAACAAAGTACCAATGTGTATTTGGCTAGGTTGGGGATGTTGTATAGTATTGCTCCCATGACTCACAGCTCATAGAGGGGAGACAATATTCTATGACACCCCTCTATAATCAAAGACCTAAAAGCAGAAAATGACATTATGATTTCATTCAATGTCTCAGCACTCTGTACATCCATAGATCCAAAACTAGCTAAAGAATCCATGGCAGCAATACTACACAACATATCTGATCCAATTAGAGTAGAGTAGAGTAGAGTAGAGTAGAGTAGAACAGAAGAATAGAATAGAATAGAATAGAATAGAATAGAATAGAATAGAATAGAATAGAATAGAATAGAATAGAATAGAATGGACCTTGGAGGTCTTCTAGTCCAACCCCCTGCTCAGGCAGGAAACTCTACACCATTTCAAACAAGTGGTTGTCCAATTTCTTCTTAAAAACTTCAAGTGTTAGAGCATTCACAACTTCTGGAGGCAGGTTGTTCCACTATTAATTGTTCTAACAGTCAGGAAATTTGTCCTTAGTTCCAGGTTGCTTCTCTCCTTGATTAGTTTCCATCTGTTGCTTCTTGTCCTGCTTTGGAGGACAACTTTGGAGAATAACTTGATCCTTTCTTTTTTGTGGCAACCCCTTAGATACTGGAAGACTGCTATCATGTCACCCCCTCATCCTTCTCTTCATTAAACTAGACATACCCAATTCCAGCAACCGTTCCTTGTAAGTTTTAGCCTCCAGTCCCCTAATCATCTTTGTTGCTTTTCTCTGCACTCTTTCCAGAATCTCAACATCTTTTTTACATCGCGGTGACCAAAACTGGATACAGTATTCTACAGTATTCTAAGTGTGGCCTTACCAAGGCATTATAAAGTAGTATAATTATATACACTAAGATTGAAATGTCCAGAATCATATATTTCATCAGTCTGTTTCACTATTTACGTTCAGCTTGATGGACACATATGCCCAAAAGCAGCTTTGGGACAACCATGTCCTGAATGACTGTGAATCTCCATAGACATTCTTAACATGTATTTATCACATTTGCACTTTTGTTCCACATCTCCTTAACCCTGTTTTACCTTTTCCTCTTAATGAAGTGCTTAAATAAATTGAAGTTAGTTATACTGTACTGAATTTTGATATCTGCCTAGTGAATTTCCCAGGAGGATTGGTAACTCATGCTATTCTTGAATAAAGGGCATCAGCATGTGTCAGAGAAAAAAAAAACCCTGTTCAGAGAGAACTGGTAAGCAATTTGTATAGTTCTATCTGCAGAAGTTACTGCTGTACCACCTTTCTTGGTTTCATGCTTGGATGAGGCTCATTTATGCGGGCCCTGGGCTAAAACAAACAAAGTCTACTTGCAAGACTCAACAGCCATCAATTCCCACATCCATACAGTATATCTAGACCAACCTAACAAATGTTTTCCTGGAACATTTTGTTACGCGTTCTTGGAAGTGGGTGTGTAGGGATGGGATGGCAGAAACAACAACAACAGGAACATTTTTCACTGTACGATATTTGCAGAGCGCTTATTTTGTCTTCAGTGTTCAAACTCTTTTGAAGCAGTACAAAAATACATTTTCTTACCTTGTGATGTTTGAAGGAGGTCTCCTTTGTATTGCTGCCATGGTTGTAGTACTCTACTATTTATGAGAGACACAAAAGAAAAGGTTTTTTTAAATAAAGACCAATAGTACCTTATTTAAAATAGTCGTCACTCCTTAAGAGTATCTCTTTTCAGAAAATATATCGGATTTCAGTTCTACTTTATCTTACTATGCAAAATAAACACCTGTGTGTAAACCGTTTACTTTACATATTCCTATACGGGATGCTTGAATAAACATTTCCTGTGGACAAAGCATAACACAGTTATGGTAGGAATAAAAGATCTGCTCTTATTAAAAAGAGGAACCTCTTTTTGTTTGATATTTAAGACAATATTTTTCCTAAAAGAACTCTGAGAGTTGACATTTTGGGGCAAATAACTCAACTGCCCTACTCAATGTAGCCTCAATTTAGCAACAAAATTGCTCGTTCTAGGCCTTAGCTCAGAAGATAATCCAATTTAGTGGATTCTTACATTGGAGAAGTGAGACATCGAACAAATTTAAATCTACTATATTCTCCTGTCCATGACAGTGAAATTCTTATCCAGAATTTCCCTTTATCCAGAGACAACTTCCATCCTAAGTAGCAAATACTACAGTAGTGGAATGTATGCTTTGATTAATGCATTGTGCTAGATATTAATGGGTCCCGTAGAAGATGTAGACTAGGGGTCTTCAAACTTGGCGCTTTTATGACTTGTGGACTTCAACTCCCAGAATTCCTTAGCCAGCATAGCTGGCTGAGGAATTCTGGGAGTTGAAGTCCACAAGTCATAAAAAGGCCAAGTTTGAAGACCTCTGATGTAGACTGTTGTACCTTAGCATCGCATGCTGATTGAAATCCCATCAAAACATTAGCATTGGAAAAATCAACATTTTCTTCCAAGATATTAAGCCAAAGAGATGGTAGATTACAAGCTGAGTAGAAAACTAGTTCCATCCAATGTTTCTTGAGGGGTCCTTGGCACTCTCTGGTTTTTTTTTCTTGCAGATGTTTCATTACCAAAATAAGTAAGCAACATCATCAGTGCTGATGATGTTCCCTAGTTTGGGTAATGAAACATCTGCAAGAAAACTAATAACTGAAGAAGCTTCTTGGATGAGAAGCGAAACGTCTTCAAGGAAAAAAAAAGAAAGTCCAGTTGCCTTTTGAAAAAGCATCTTTGGGACAACCATGACTGGATGATTGAGAATCTCCATAGAAAATAGAGTGGAGATAGAATCTTCTCTTAATCCATTAGCCATCTCCAGTCAGGACCACAAGCTAATTGGCAGAACCAGGATTAAAGGCTCTTCCAGAAGAACAAGAGGATGGGATGGATCTCACTTTGAGGGGGGCAGAATGTTCCAGAGCAGTGGTGGCGAACCTACGGCACGCGTGCCAGAGGTGGCACTCAGAGCCCTCTCTGTGGGCACCCACGCCATCGTCCCAGACATTGGGACATGGGCCCGGGCTGCTCCCCTCCCCCTCTCCATACGCGCAGAGTCCGGGAACAGCTGCAAGAGCTGGGCAGGGAAAAGGGAACATATAAAAGGAGCAGGTTTTGGCAGAAGAGTGAGTGAGCGGCCTTTGGAAGCGATGGTGGGCACCAAGCGAGCGAGCACATGGCCTTTGGAAGTGACTAGTGGTGGGTTTCAAATAATTTAACAACCGGTTCACCCGGCTGCCCCACCCACCAGAGACCCCCTGGAACTCCCCCAACCCTGCCTGGCCCCCACCATGAGCAACATCAAGGTGGCCACATTCACCCCGGTCATGCCCACCCAGTCTGCCGTGACCACCGCAGCCATGCCCACACAGTGGGCCACGCCCACCTGGCTCCCGGAGATAAATAAGTGGGTTTTGGTTACAATTTGGGCCCTCGGTCTCTAAAAGGTTTGCCATCACTGTTCCAGAGGGTAGAAGCCATGGCAGAAAAAAACTCTTCTCCTGCACCCCACCGGAACATGTCCCTTCTACTGGGGTGGGATGGGCCAATCCCATTGGGGCGAGATGGTTCCTCAGGTAACTTGGATCCAGATAAACTGCGTTATTGCAGAAGAAGAATAAAGTTTACAAAAGGAATATCTAGTATATGTTTTTTGTTTGCAGACATGTGTCAAACACAAGGCCCGGGGGCCGGATGCGACCCGCGAAGTGGTTTCATGTGGCCCGCGAAGCCATCCTGGAAACAGTGAGGGAACGGCCCCCGCTGCCTTGGCCCTGGCCCAGGCCCGGGAGCCAATGTGCAATTTTGTGGTGGCCATCTATGCTGAAACGCATTCAGTCTTAGCTCCACAAGGCCTTCTAGAAACAGCGAGGAACCAGCCCCTGTCGCATTGGCTCCGCCCCCTGGGTGCATGCTGGGGAGGTGTCACCCTTTGTGAGGAATGAAGAAATGGACCATGCCTTGGCGCTTGCCCTGGTCCCACCCCCTTCTGACAGAGACCCTCAGATCTGTCCCACTCCTGCCCAGGCCCCCACAGGCCCCCTTGACGCGAATGATGTAGAGCTGGCCATGCCCACCCAGTAGCCCACACCCACTCCATCCACGCCCACCCAGTAGGCCGCACCCACCCTCGCCACACCCGCCCGGTCCCCCGAGGGCAACCGCAATGCTGATGCGGCCCTCAATGAAATTGAGTTTGACACCCCTGATCTATAACAACCAATTAGAAGTAATCATAGCCAGGAAATGAGAAAAGGCATAGAATTTTTCCTTCTTAAAGACTATAGCTTGTGACAATGAACAGAATTTTGGAAGACAGATGGCTATTGTGTTCTTATTATATAATTCACCGATAGAGATAAGATTTTGGTCTTTTTTGTTGTTGTTGTTCTAGGCCAAAGATTATGCCATGCAAGAGGTCAGAAATGTAATTCAACTTCCTGTCCTGATTCTTGTAGCCAGTCTCCTCTCTGTGACACGAATAGCAGCCAAGTGGATTGCAGTAAGTAGCACATTGCTTTCTGATTTTATAAAAGATTTTTTTTTAAAAAGGAAAATTAAAAACTAATACAAACTAATATAAATTACAAAAAAAGAAAAGGAAACGAAAGAAATCAAAAAAGCTAAAAGAAGGAAAAAACAGAAAAGATTTTTTTTCTTTCTTCGTCAAAAGTAAGAAGAAATGTCGTAAATATTAATGTACGTTGATATTTAAATAGAGAATTAGGTGCCAATATAGTATTCAGAGAAGAAGGATATTAGAGAGGAGAGATTAATAGTCTTGGTATTTGGTATTCAAGTAACAAAAGACAAAGTGCATTTTTTTTTAGAGATTTTCCAAAAGTCGGAGCAATAAACATAGATATTGTCTTTTCTCTGATCAAAAAAATCAAATTTAGCCATATCAGCAAGTTCCATCACAAAGTATTGCTTTTTGAATTGTTGCCTTTTCTGTACACTTTTTCTAGTAGCCTTTGTGTTTTTATTACTGACAATGGCGCACTTCAAAAAAAATACGTTTAGTTATTTGTGAGGATCAATTGTCATGTATCATGTAAACAAAAACGTTTTGATTCGATCAGACCCAAAAAAACAAAGTGTCACATGTTACTGCATGTAAAAAAGACACATTGTTTGTGTGTATCCTTTCCAAGTTTTTATTTTCATGTGCTTCCTGTCCTTTCTTCCAACTGGGCTTTCCTTGTTTCATAGTTTCTCAAAATACATTATGGAAGAATGAACGGTCAGATGCTCTCTGAATCTGCACCCTTGTTAATTTAAACTATCTGGTTCAAGCAAGAAACTGAAGTTAACACACACTAGAATTCAATATATGTATCCATTTTTCTTACTTTGTAGTTTCTCTAGTGATGGTCCTTATGTATATAGGGTGGGGTGTAGGAAAATTCATTGCATCAAAGAGAAAATAATTTCTAGGCAGGTTTCATTTTTGTAAGATTTCTTGTATAAACTATGACTCTTGTAACTATCATATAAGTCTAGAGCAGTGATGGCAAACCTTTTAGAGACCAAGTGCCCAAACTGCAACCCAAAACCCACTTATGTATCGTAGGGTGCCGGGTGGGCATGGCTGTGGCCAAGTGGGTGGGCTTGGCCCATTGGGTGGGCGTGGACTTTGGTGGTAACGGCAGACTGGGTGGGACTAAAAAGTTCAATCAATCAATTCCATATTTGCGAGACTTTTTTTTCCCCCACAAGAAGTTGAAATTGATTGATTGAACCTTTTTTTTTTGCACATGGCGGCGGAGGCCTAAAGCGAAAGGGTTTTATAAAACCCAGCTGAAGGCCTAGGACTGGGGCGATGGCACGCGTGCCCACAGAGAGGGCTCTGCGTGCTACAGGTTCGCAACCACAGGTCTAGAGTAATTGTTTTTGCATTATTAAATCAATTTCTGTTTTATTTTGCCCAGGTCAGTGTGAACACATTACCCTGGAATTGTGCCTGAACCTACCATACAATTATACTCACTACCCCAACTATTTAGGCCATCGGACACAGAAGGAAGCCTCTATTAGTTGGGAGTCTTCTCTCTTCCCAGCCTTGGTCCAGACTAACTGTTATAAATACCTGATGTTTTTTGCCTGTACCATCTTGGTGCCAAAATGTGATTTTCAAACAAATGAACGTATCCCACCATGCAGGTAACACGCTATGTTATTTTCGCTCTGAAATAAACAAAACAAAACACAACTATTAGAACTAGTTGATCCCGCAATTTGCTGCAACTTCCGGTCAGTTGGGTCTGAATTGCATGATTCATCTTTTACTTTATTTTGCTAAATGGCGCCCCAAATCTCTTACTGAAGCCCCATATTTGTGCCATTTAACCTTTAAGGCAGCAATGCCAAGAAATAAATGAATGAACATAATTATATGTAGAACTAGGCCAGCTAACTGGGATTGTCCTCATTCATTTATTTCATTGTCCTACATGGATGCAGTCTACCAATTTCTCCCAGTCTCACATACAATAAAAACCTTTAAGGAAACACAACTCACAAGTTCTCCAGCTGTTTTTTTTAGAATCAGAAAAAAAGAATATCTCTGCTTATAGAACTAGTTGATCCCACAATTTGTTGCAACTTCCGGTCACGTGGTTCTGATCCAGATGGTTGGCACCCGGCTCGCCATTAAGATGTTGCAGTGATCTGTGGTCAAGTGATCACAATTTCTGGCATTCCCTGCTGGCTTTCAACAAATAGTCAGTGGAGAAGCTGGCACAAAATTAGAAGTTGTGGCAACGTTTGGCCCATGCTTAACAACCCATGTGGTCCTCTCTTAACCAAGGGAAACGGGACTGCTAGAAGTTCTGTTACTAAACAATGCAGTCACGTGATGTCACGCTTTTATGACCGCATTGCTTGACAATGGCAATTTTGGTCCCAATTTCCTTTGTAAGCCGAGGACTGCCTGTATCATAATATGCACCCACTGTGTATGTTAATACATAGTTTTCTACCATATGACGTCTAAATTGTCTGGTTTCAGTGGGATTTGCTTTATGTGTATGTGAATATTTGTGGTTATGTAAGGTTTTTTTTTAACCTATTTCCCACTCTCTTTCTTTCCCTCTCTCCCCCTCCCTTCATTCCTCTTGATCTTCTCAGGACTCTTTGTAAGCAGTCCAAGGAACGTTGTGAATCTGTTCTTGGAATTGTGGGTTTACAGTGGCCGGAGGATACTGATTGTGCTCAGTTCCCGGAAGAAAATTCGGACAATCGAACTTGCCTGATGCCTGATGACAATGTAGAAGGTTATTTGTATTTCTCAACTTTTAACAGAATAGCAAAGTTGAAAGGGACCTTGGAGGTCTTCTAGTCCAACCTCCTGCTCAAGCAGGAGACCCCCATAGCATTTCAGATAAGTGGCTGTCCAGTCTCTTGTTAAAAACCTCCAATGATGGAGCATCCACAACTTCTGAAGGCAAGCTGTTCCACTGGTTCATTGTTCTCACTGTTAGGAAGTTTCTCCTTAGTTCTAGGTTGCTTCTCTCCTTGATTAACTTAATCAGTAATAAATATTTCCATCTTGTAGGAGAGCAATGATTACCTGGTGCTTAAATTTTTCTCTCTCCAGTCAGATACTATATAAAATAAGAGAATAAAATGAAGTTTACTTAATTAGAAAATGCAACTGTGGTAATTGTGGTAATTACCCTACATGAGAAAGTAACTGGTGGACGTAGGTTTAATACATTCAAATAATGCTTATCCATTTGTTAAAGAAGAAAAATAGTGTGAAATGTACTAATGTCATTAAGCATAATGATTACCATGATAATTTATGAGCAAGTTAGTTTCTCTCTTCACACACCGAAAGTCTCAGTGCAATAAAATGAAGTTATACTAGAGTGTTATGGTTTATTTGTTCTTCTAAAGTTGAGTTGGGTCTGAATTGCATGATTCATCTTTTACTTTATTTTGCTAAATGGCACCCCAAATCTCTTACTGAAGCCCCATATTTGTGCCATTTAACCTTTAAGGCAGCAATGCCAAGAAATAAATGAACATAATTATATGTAGAACTAGGCCAGCTAACTGGGATTGTCCTCATTCATTTGTTATTTCATTGTCCTAAATGGATGCAGTCTACCAATTTCTCCCAGTCTCACATACAATAAAAACCTTTAAGGAAACACAACTCACAAGTTCTCAAGCTGTTTTTTTTAGAATCAGAAAAAAAGAATATCTCTGCTTATAGAATTTTTTATAGTTCTAACTCCACTAAGTTTGTATTAAAATTAAACAATGCAACCCTTTAATTAAGAAAGATATCTGGGAGGGTGCAAAATAATTGTTTTCTTTGATTCTTACAGTAATGTAGCTTTCAACTTTAAGATTCAATGTTTAATGTCGAACATCTTATAATGAGCTTATTTCTGAGGTTTTTTTTGTGGGTTATTATATGTTCTGATTTTTAGCTATCCTGAGACTATCTTTGTGCTGTTTTACAGGTTGCACCCTGTACTTTAGATAGTTAAACATTCCAGACCTAAGCTGTAAAGAAAACTCCATTTGAAAAACGTAGAGATTGCAGCAGAAGCTAGTAGAATGTCCTACTAAGATGTTGCTCCTTCTAGTAATATCACCAAAGCTTACTGTCAACATCCAGGTTGAGGAGCCCAATAAAAGTCCAGGTTCATTCCGTTTCTGAAAATCATACTGTTTATTGAATACACGGCATGGTAATGTCGAAGCAAAACTAACTCTGAGGTTCCCAGAGACCAGTTCATAGAATTAAACAATAATATCTCCGACCCAACCCTCACCGTCTAACGTAGTCCATGTAAACAATTTCACTTTATTATGGGAACCGTCTGCTTCCTCTCCACACCTGCTACAGTGTCCTTGGAAAGGTTTCAGGCTGTCACACGGTCTTCAGCGGAATCATAGAGGTTTCATTTCTCCATCTTAACCAAATCTTAACCAATCCTTACTCTAATGGTAAGTTGAAACAAAGAGGCACGTAGCTGCCAAAGTTTTATTCTTAACACTTACATCACCATCTCTAGAGCAGGAAAAGCAAAGTGCTTTTTTTAATTAATAAAGTAATAAATGGTTATATACACTGAGAGTGGCCAGATGGATAAGTCTCAGAATTCAAGTTACTGGGAGGAGTTTTCTGACATTTCAGAATGATCTGAAGGATGCTGCTTTCTCTCTTTTTTTCTCTTATAGCTTGCATAAACCCTTCAGCACAGCAGTGAGTATTAAATGATTGCTTTTTGTATTTTTCCTGGCAGAGTGCTCACCAAATCACTTCAAATGTCGTTCGGGAAGATGCATCTTGACGTCCAGAAGATGTGATGGACAAGCAGATTGTGAAGACGACAGTGATGAAGAGAACTGTGGTAAATGAATGAAGCAAGACTTACCACAAAGCAGTTGTGGATTAGAACCATCTATGATGATGATGATGATGCAGTACAGGTAGTCCTCAATTTACGACTACAACGGAGCCTCAAATTTCTGTTGTTAAGTGAGACCTCTGTTAAGTGAGTTTTGCCCATTTTACGACCTTACCACAGTGGTTTAGTGAATCACTTCAGTTGATAAGTTAGCAGCCCGGTTGGTAAATGAATCTGGTTTCCCCATTGACTTTGCTTGGCAGAAGGTCACAAAGGGTGATCACATGACCTTGGGACACAGCAAAGGTCATAAATGTGAACCAGTTGCCAAGCATCTGAATTTTGATCACTGTCAGGTCCACCATTCGTTCTCTGGTGTCCTGCCATCGTGCTGAGGAGGGAATGGCATGCTTGGGGGTTTTCCGCTCCTGCTGTTCGCTTGGGAATTAGGGAGGGGGACTGTCTTCGGAGACGGGACGGATTTCTTCCCGGCTGGTTTTCGCCAGGTTCCAAGGCCATCGCACCCTGAGTGTGAACTGTTATCTGCCTAGCACCTCAGCATTCTCAAAACATCTTCTCGGCATCACATTGGCTGCCGGTGGGCTGATCAGGGGAGTTGGGATTAGGAAACCGAAAGAATTGCTTTGCGTGGGACCTTCAGATTCCGCCGGACTTTACTGCATCCAGTTTCTCTCAGTAAAAGCTCTTTTGATTCAACTCAATGGATTCAAGGATCTTGCTTTCCTGAGGGACCAGCTGGGGCAGGTCTGACAATCACGTGATTAAGGGGATGCTGCAAAAGTCATAACTGAAAAACGGCCATAGGTCACTTTTTTCAGTGCCATTGTAACTTTGAACGGACACTAAATGAACTGTTGTAAGTCGAGGACTATCTGTATTTATCCTTGTTATAATAGGGTTTTTTTATAAATTTGAAAGTTTAGTTCACTGTTCTTCTGCCTTGGCTGTGTGTGTTTTGTAGATTTTAAAATTTTTAACAGTATCTTCCTTTTTAATCATTTTCAATTTTTATAATTAATATATATATATATGGTTTTTATTAATTGTTGTATTCTGCCCAGAGTCGCTTCCAGCTTATCAAATAAGATACAATTATATTTTTTGCAAGAAGTTTCAGCTTTAGTACATTTAGGAAACAGAAAGGGCCCATTCTGTGCACAGCAATTAATATTTTTTTAAAAATAAAGTTGGAAGGGACCTTCGAGGTCATCTAGCCCAACCCCCTGCTCAGGCAGGAAACCCTATACCATTTCGGACAAATGTCTGTCCAGTTTCTTCTTGAAAACCTCCAGTGTTGGAGCATTCACCGCTTCTGGAGGCAGGTTGTTCCACTGGTTAATTGTTCTAACTGTCAGGAAGTTTCTCCTTAGTTCTAGGTTGCTTCTCTCCTTGATTAGTTTCCACCCGTTGCTTCTTATCCTGCCCTCAGGCGCCTTGGAAAATAGCTTGACTCCCTCTTCTTTGTGGCAGCCCCTGAGATATTGGAACACTGCTATCATGTCCCCCCTCGTCCTTCTCTTCGTTAAACTAGACATACCCAATTCCAGCAGCCGTTCCTTATATGCGTTAACCTCCAGTCCCCTAATCATCTTTGTTGCTCTTCTCTGTACTCTTTCTGTACTTTTCCTCTGGCCAGTTCTCAAAAAGAGGATTTCTAGCATCTTCTGGGATAATTCAGCTATTGCTGTACCACATTTTTGCCAAAGAATTGGAGATCAAGTTAAGGTGGAACAAATATTTACAAGTCTCCCCAACTTTTTCTTTCCAGATTTTGCAGTGATATGAGCTAGGCCAGTTCCTCAGTTGTTTTAATCTCTCAGTTTTTGACTTCTGAAGGATCCCATAATGGAAGTTAGTGTAAACGTAGGAAGGTTGCAACCACCCATAATGTCTTAACTAAATCTTCCATGTTGCATTCTCCATTCAGGATTAAAATAATATCCGAAGCTCACATTTCTCTCCCTGCTCTCTGATGATTAAAAACTTGAAGCCCTTAAGTCAGCTTGTTGACGCATACTGCCACGTACAGCATGTTTTATATTCGACACCAATCTTTTTATTATGTGGTGTGCTTTCTAATTATCATCAACCTTGACATTAAATCCTAACACTGAAACCAATTTTCTCCTGGCAGATACCACATTGACATTTGCAAGAGTCCTTGATAGAAGATAAGTGCCTAAGTTCGTAAACATAAAGAGGGTGCTAAAAGAATATAGATAGTCCTTGACTTAAAACAGTTCACTTCCAAGTTATAACGGTATGAAAAAAAGTGACTTACAACCATTTTCCACACTTACGACCATTGCAGCATCCCCATGGTCATGTGATTTACATTTGGATGCTTCACAACTGACTCACATTTATGACTGGTTGCAGTGTCCCGGGGTCATGTGTACATACTGTATTTTGCAACCTTCTGACAAGTCAAGTCAATGGGGAAGCCAGATTCACTGAGTTGTTACTAATTTAACAACTGCAGTGATTCACTTAATAAGTATGGCAAGAAAAATCGTAAAATGGGGCAAAACTCGCTTGACAAATTCCTCACTCAACAACACAAATTTTGGGCTCAATTGTGGTCGTACGTTGAGGACTACCTGTAGTGAATAACAAAATAGCAGAATATCTCACTGGATAAAAAGATCCATGATACAACTAAGAGCTGTGGTGACACAGTGGTTAGAATGCAGGTCAGTTCGATCCTGACCGTCTCAAGGTTGACTCAGCCTTCCAGCCTTCCGAGGTCCGTAAAATGAGGACCCAGATTGTTGGGGGCAAGAGGCTGACTCTGTAAACCGCTTAGAGAGGGATGTAAAGCACTGTGAAGCGGTATCTAAGTCTAAGTACTAGTGCTATCTATGGGCCACCCCACTGTCAGCAAAGCCAATAGTTGCTCATTGCATTGGAAGTAAAAGCTAGATTTTGGAAGAAATATGTGAGGATAGAAAGTCCTTATTTTTGTGTCGAAGGCAGGGAAGCACAAGAGTGGGTGAATGATAGGACATTTCTTTGTCTACCAATCCTCTTGTTTCTCACCATTGGTCCTAATGGTCAGATGTGGAAAGACCCGGTGGCATCTCCAACAGTATTGACATCTTGGGAAAATAACATAATACAAAAGGTTCTTCGAGGTACCCTCCCTTGTGCTATTTGGTGATATATTTTTTTGAAGGAATGGATTATATCAGCAGCTATCAATTTATGGGGACCAGGGACCGGTTCCATGGAGAGAGGTTTTGCCTGCATCCCGCTGATGGGGCTTTGCTTGTTTGTGTGGACCAGTTTCTGGCATGCCGTGGACCGGTGCTGTTCCACCGACTGGGAGTTGGGGACTCCTGCATTAGTTGCTATTTTTTGTGGAGAAATTATGATATTTACCTTCATATATTCCACCCGGAACCAAATGTTTGTGAAATTCAGACTTTTTGATGCTCTAGAAATCACTTAAAAATGAAACTCTACTTTTGAATGAATCTGTTTTTAAGGTTTTAACTCCTGTGGAAGTCTATGGCAAAGTGAAATCAAAGGATATTATTAAAATGCTTTTTAAAAACTTAGGAATGACCTGCTTAACACAGGTCATTCTTTCATCTGAATGCTGAAATGAGCTTCTTTAAGAAAAAAAACCCATGCAATCTGACAAAATATAAATATTTCATAGATCTGCTCTGAGCCTTCACGTAACGAAATAAGAATTTAATATCAGATGACTGACATAGCTGTGCAAAAGTTCATACTGAATTTATTATAAGACCAGTTTGACTGATTAGAAACAAATGGCGGAGACAGCGTATGTTTATTGAACAATGGTCTTAGGATATCACTGTCTACTGACATTTCACCATTTTAATGCATCCAATCTTACCTATTGCCTAAGTTTTTTAAATAAATCTATACTTCCTTTTTCCTTTAACATTCTGATTTCGAAAGGTTTATTAGCACAGAATCAGATCCTATCTATTTTAACAGAAAAAATTAGTACAGAATTTTCCCATTAATATGATTGAAAAGTGTTTGTTAGATTATGCCTAGAGGTCACCCAAGGAATCCGTGGCAATTATTGGGGGGTGGAAATGGGGAACAACACAAAAATTATTTTGGTTGTCAGAATCTGAAATGTGAATTGATTATATGTTGTAGATACGGGCTTAATTTTAAGCTTTCAGACAATACATTTATGTGTTGTTGCAGTTTAATATCTGTTATAGTTTGGATCTGAATTTAGTCACTTTTATTTTCAATCTTACTGATTTCACGGGTTTTGTTCTAAATATAATTTGTCTGGATCTAATTCCATACCAACATTAAAATGAAGCAAACCAATGATTTTTAAAAAAATATTATAAATACCATAAATAAATACCTTTGTCTAAACAAGTCCTTTTTTGTATTTTCAAGATTGTTTCTCAAGGTATTAAAAGTGATAATGTCCTTTCACCTGAACATCTATCCAAACTGACCAGCCAAACACAATGGGTTGTGGTCTACAAAGTTGGAAGATAAAGATTGAATCAGAGAGGCTTGACTAATATAAGGAAGAGCTAGAATGCATCTCTGCCTTGTTTCTGGGAAGGAATTACTTGATACACTTGGTTCTAGAACAGTGGTGGCAAACCTATGACACGGGTGCCAGAGGCGGCACTCAGAGCCCTCTCTGTGGGCACATGCACCGTCTCCCCAGCCCCGCCTCCTCCCATGGCCCCCTCCTTACCAGCAGCCCCCCCCAGAGGAGAGTCGCCCCTGGGCGCGGCCCACACGAAGCAGCGCAGCCAAGGACATGGTAGCCGGGGACAAAACTCGACCCTTGCGCCCCTTCGCGCACAGATGATGCTGCAGGGCATGGGTGGAGGGCATGGCCGCCATGGCGCTGGGCTGCCTGGGTGATCTGTGGCAGGCCGTGGAGGTGGTGGGTGATCCAGTGGCAGGGCGGAATGGGGGTGGGGGGGCAGGTTTTGGGCACTCGGTCTCTAAAAGGTTCGCCATCACTGTTCTAGAACTTTCAGCCAGAAGTTAACATAACTATGGAACAGGCAACAACATCTGTATATCTGTGAAGGTTTGCTCCAGTGTCCTCTGTATCCCATCTTTGGATGTCAAATCAAAAACACATTTTAAGTCAACAAAGTCAAAAGTTCCACAATGTGTGTATTCCTGCATTTCTATTTTAGTAGCTGCTACACTAGTTCCTTCCTTCCGCCGCGCCCTAAAGACATGGCTTTTCCAACAAGCGGGATTGGCCTAGGGAATTTTAGTGGGGTTTTTAAGGGAAATTTTAATTATTAGGCCATTGCAAATATTTCCTTTTAATCTGGTTTTAAATTGGTATTTACTGTAATATTGGTTTTATAAGGCTGTCAGCCGCCCTGAGTCCGGTAAGGAGAAGGGCGNATTTCATTTCCCCTTTGATGCTAAGCAGTCTTCTGTCTTTGACTTTATTAATTTCTAGCTTAATTTTTTAAATAACTATGCTTTTACTTTGCCCCTTTTCTCTCATTTTTGCCATCTGTCTCCTTCCCTTTTTCGTTTGTCCTGAGATTCCCTTTCGTCTTATGCTTTTGTCTGAATATCAATGACTTTTGATAAGCTTTCTGTTCTTGTCATTCTTTATGAACTTCGCGTGCTTTGCTTATTCAATGGCCACAGAACGAAGAGAGCAAAATAAATTATGCTTTTACCTATTTTATATCTGGCTAAAATGCATTATTCAGATTTTTACAGCTGAACTTTTTGAGCAAGAGTGAGAAGTAGGAAAGGCATGGAGATACATGCAAACATTTCGGCAAGATTTAGAATTGACATTTCTTGTGGTTTATTTTGGAAGAAAGTCTTCTGAATTTCTATTTTCTGTTTTATTTTAGGTTCAATTTTTTGTTTCTTCCCTTTAGTTATATATTTCATTCCAAGTCTTATTAGTTCATATATTTGCGTTTATTGTGCTTCATTTAATTAATTCCTTGACAAAGCTTAGAAGGCAATCAACACACTGTTGGGTGCTGATTTTATCCATGGTCACAGTGTGTGGCTCCCTAGAAGCACTTTGCACATTCAAAAGAAACAGTGACTAAAGAACCTTTGTTTATTAGAACTCTTAAGAGAATTTGGTTCTGTGGAGGTTTCACTAGACCAGGGGTAGGCAACCTTGGCTCTTTTATGACCCGTGGACTTCAGCTCCCAGAATTCCTGAGCCAGCTATGCTGAGGAGAAAGGGAGAGGTTTCCAAGCTGAGCCATGCTGGCTCAGGAATTCTGGGAGTTGAAGTCCACGAGTCATGAAGGGGCCAAAGTTTTCCCCATGCTGGCTCAGGAATTCTGGGAGTTGAAGTCCACGAGTCATAAAAGACCCACCATTGCCTATCCCTGCACTAGACAAAGGCTTCAAGGGTTGGAATATTCAGGGGTTTTCATGACTTTTTTCCTGAAATGTTTCATTTGTTTATGCAGTAATGAAATGTTATTTTTCATTTCTGACTCTCTCGAATGTTGACAATTCGTGATTAAAATTGCATTAAGTAGCTAATGAAGCTGGCTGTGAAAGACGTTGCTTTGCATAACCAGGAATAAAAGTCTCTGAAAGACTGGAACTTCTTAATTCTGTAATATTTCTGTAAACTCAATCAACATTCCTGGTATCAGCAGTCCTAATATGTTACGATTGTACACAATCACAACTCTATTCCCAATTCAGTAAAGGTTTAGCATTTTCTAGAGCAGGAGTCTCCAATCCCTGGGCCGCAGACCGGTCCCGGTCCATAGCCTGTTAGGAATTGGGTCACACAGCTGGAGGTGAGCAGTGGGCAAGCGAACAAGCAAAATCGAAACCATCCCCCACCTCCTGGTCCGTAGAAAAATGGTCTTCCGTGAAACCGGTCCCTGGTGCCAAAAAGATTGGGGACCTCTGTTTACGCTTCTAAAGATTGTTTTCTCCCAATTTACATTTTTCATGGCAGCATTTTGCAAGAAGGATGAAATTGCATGTGCAAACCATGACTGCGTACCCCGTAAGTCGTGGTGTGATGGGCGAGCAGATTGTGCCGACAAATCCGATGAATGGAGCTGTGGTAAGTTTTAAGACTTGCCCTCTATAATGGAGATGCTAATGTGAGGACTGCTGAGGAAAAACAAACCTATGGGAAACAGATCAGCCACATTTAAAGTATATGTATATGACTAACGCTGACAACCAAAGATTGTAAGTCTGGTTGGTTGGCCATTGTTTCTTTCTGCTTTAATAAAAAGCAAGTTAAAATTGGCAAACAGGACCCTAGGATGAGTAGCCTCATAAGAGTTCATTTATGTCGGTGTCCTGGGATTTTGCCTCCAAAATTCAAAATGTTAATGGCATATTATTTGTTCTTTCAGAACAGATGGGAATAAAATTAGACCAATCAATTCTATGGAATCCGTCCTGGAAGCACTTCTAAAGTATCTGAAATTTCACTGCCAAAATCCAGGCCACTTGTCACATTTTGTTGGCACAGTTTGGGGGAAAGATGTTTTTTTTTCCTTTTTGATAGGATAGATGTGGAAATGGGATTTGCCCGGGAAGACATACCATTCCCAGAAAATAATGTGCAGATGTAACTGGAATAAAGGCCTGGCCTCTAACCTAAGAAATTTGGCCATCTCTGCTTTAGGAAAACATTGTATGAATTTTATTTATTTATTTAGTATATCATGAGAACATGACGGAAGAGAGGTAAACAGATGCGCCCAATCCACGTAACTGCGTACAAAACCTCTACAGGAGTACAGCAAAGGCCTCATAACTGGATGTCCAGTTCGGCTATATCCAGGGAATTGCCTCGAGTTTCTTCATGCAGTTCTAAAGGACCAGAAACCAGACTTTCCTGCTAAGAGTGGATAAAATTTAAATTTTTGACAGAAAAGAGTCCCATGTGTGTAATGCTGAGTTCCCCAAAGGGCTATTTAATGTTACACGCTTCTGTTTGTCATGGCTGTGAGGGTCCAAGAGGCAGTATGGCTGCATCTCATCACTGTCTCCTGTTTAGCACTGTGTAGATTAAGGAATATTACGGATGCGGACAACTATTGCTCTCCTTGTATGAATGTTTCATGACTATAAAATGATGTGTATTTTTTGTTAGTTGCGAAGTCGTGTCCGACCCATCGCAACCCCACGGACAACGTTCCTCCAGGCCTTCCTGTCCTCTACCATGTTCTGGAGTCCATTTAAGCTCACGCCTACTGCTTCAGTGACTCCATCCAGCCACCTCATTCTCTGTCTTCTATTGCCCTCAATCTTTCCCAGCGTTAGGCTCTTCTCCAGTGAGTCCTTCCTTCTCATTAGGTGGCCAAAGTACTTGCGTATTTAGATGGACAGATTAGTAAACAGAAGGACATATGTATGTTTCCCTCCCGACACATATGTTCAGAAAGGCTTTAATACATACCCCACTAAAAGAATAAAGTTCTTTGACAGCAGTCTTGCAGGAAACCACAGTGATGCTAAAATGACTATGTGCATATGGTGCTTCTCCCCTTTGACCATTGTTGTCGGAAGCTGGATGGGAAGGCTGCAAATGATCCCAGGATAATGAGACCATTGTAAATATTTGCTGGTTGCCACATGTCTGAATTCTGATCACAGGACCGTGGGGATGCTGTTACGGCTGTCACTGTGAGGACAAGTCATAAATCTTTTTTCCCCAGTGCCATTGTAACTTCAAACGTTCAAACGAATGATTGTAAGCCAAGGGCTACTTGTAGTTTGATTATGTGTTTGCAGTTGGCATATTAAGCTGTATTATTGCACGATCAAATTATAGGTATTCACCCACAGTATTTGTTGGTGATCGCATATTAATTTGCAGATCTTCCCTGTCATGAGAAATCAATTAAATTGTCTTCTACCTGGAAGTACTAAAGTTAAACTTCCCTTTCTTTTTCTTTACACAGTGTCCCTATATAAAAACAGCAGCTCCTTGATGTTCCTGACTGTATATAGGTCAGCTACCAATTATTATGTATGCGCTGATGACTGGGAAGAAAATTTAAGCCTCTTGGCATGCAAACAGATGGGTTTTGGGTAAGGTCAGTAGATTGTAATATTGATAAATCTTAGCCTTGAATGTGACTGTAAAATGGGGACAGTTTTTTTGAATCTGATGTTTTCTTAAGACGGGGATCATTTAGTTTTTTACATTTTTGTTAATTTTATAGAACTGGAATGTTCTGGTATTTGTTAACACATATGATCTTTGGTACTTTATCACTACCCTAGACCAGGGGTAGGCAACCTTGGCTCTTTTATGACTCGTGGACTTCAACTCCCAGAATTCCTGAGCCAGCCATGCTGAGGGGAAAGGGAGAGGTTTCCAAGCTGAGCCATGCTGGCTCAGGAATTCTGGGAGTTGAAGTCCACAAGTCATAAAAGAGCCAAGGTTGCCTGCCCTAGACCAGTGGTTCTCAACCTTTTTAATGCCGCGACCCCCAAACCGGTCGTAAGTCGAGGACTAAACCGGTTGTAAGTCAAGGACTACCCAACCGGTCGTAAGTCGAGGACTTTCCCTGCCCGGGAGCGCCGCGCATGCGTGGTTCCGCCCTCTGCGCCGGCCGAGGCGTAGCTGGCAAGCGGCAGAGAGGGAGCAGGCCGACCACCAGCTGGCCCAGCCCAAGGGAGGTAAGGAACCCGCTGGAAAAGGGGAAAAAAATGGCGGACAGCCTTGCTTGGCAACCCCCGTGAAATGGTCGATTGACCCCAAATGGGGTTGCGACCCATAGGTTGAGAACCGCTGCCCTAGACTATTAATATAGTAATTTATTTTTTGTGGGGGAAAAATCATATTTTCCCCTTAGTTCCAGTACATGTACGATGCCATATACTTGGTGAGGTTCCTGAGCCTAATATATGGTTTTTAAGTTTTGTGTGGAAGGACTATTTTTTAAGGAAACTTTTAAAAATTGCACTGAAATCAGTTTGGAGTTAGGGTTATGTTTCAGTGAGTTCTTAGGTCAGATCAGTGGCTTAATCCTTTGGGAAGTTTTAAGTGATCCTAAGGTTGTGTTAGGCGTGATTGTCTCCAAAGCTAGTTTTAGGGTTAAAAATTACTATTGGTATGAAAGTGGCATTAGATTAGGTTTCTTGATTTCCATGGTTAAAAATAATGACAAAGTCTACACCTTTTGGTGCAGAGTTAATTGTAGCCCTGGGGCGGACTGCTGGATTTAATAGATTTTATGGATACAAATTTCTACTGATTTAAGCTGCAGTTATGATTAGGAATCGTTCAAAGAAATCTCTACTGCCATTTCATGCTACATTTGTTGGATATTAAAGTCTATATTGAATTTCAAATTGCTTGAGAGGACTGGAGAATGAATACTTACTTATAAAAGTGTATTAAATAAAGCAAGGAATCTTGATTTTCTTTAACAGGGAAAATTGTACTTACTTAATTTCCCCACACGTTTATTTACATTCCTACACACATTATTTTTGTATATCAATATATTTTCAGGCAAAAGCAGGTACAGCAGAGCTTTTTTATATCTTTGCTAAATCAGTATGCAGTGATACGATAGAAATAATAAAATAATTACAGTTGGGGAGAATGGTTACTTCTGACTCCCAAGCAGAAATGAATTTATCTTTTTTGTTTCATGTCTCAAATGGTGAAGAAACATTTGCTCAAACAAGCACTTCCATTTCTAAATCTTAGAAAAAAATTCAGTTGGGCCAGTAAAAAAATTTAAAAGTGTAAACGTAATATATATATGCACACAAAAACATAGACAAAAAAAGAAAGAACAATTTAAAAAAAAGTTCCCAGTAGAAGGTAAAAAACATCAAGATGGCTGCCACTGTGTAGTCAAAGGCCCAACTCTTTTGAATGTGCATCACATCTAAAATTGCCAGTCTCCTTTGGATAGTCACAGCCTCCATCTTAATTTTTTTGACCTCCCTCTACAGATGCCTGTTCCCCCCACCACCCATAATTCGTTTGAATAAAACATGAAACATCAACTGTGGCTTCTGTATATCACATTTTTCAAACGCCGGGATCACTTCTCACAATACTATCAAATCCTGTGATTTAGAATAGAATAGAGCTGGAAGGGACCTTGGAGGTCTTCTAGTCCAGCCCCCTGCTCAAGCAGGAGAACCTATACCATTTCAGATAACTGATATAGGTTCTCCTGCTTGAGCAGGGGACTGGACTAGAAGACCTCCAGGTCCCTTCCAGTTCTATTCTAAATCACAGGATTTAATATTATTATGAGACGTGATCTCTGCATTTGTTGATTAATCTCCCCACTGTATACAGATAAACCTTGACTTACAACAGTTCATTTAGTGACATTCAAAGTTACAGTGTCACTGAAAAAAGTGACTTAATGACCATTTTTCACACTTAGGACTGTTGCAGCATCCCCATGGTCACATGATCAAAAGTTGTATGCTTGGCAACGGATTCATATTTATGACAGTTGCTATGTCCTGCGATCACGTGATCACCCTTTTCCGTGAATTCTGGGAGTTGAAGTCCACAAGTCATTAAGGGGCCATAGTTCCCCACCTCTGGCCCATGCAGATGATACAGGAACAGCCTTCCTCTGGTTTAGGCCACGGAGAATATAATGTATAAAAGCACTTTATCTGACATATGGGCCTTCATGTGGTGGTAGCCCTTGTTTTGGGGCATCCCAAGGGAGAGTAAAAACAAGTTAAGATGGTGTCTGTGACTGCTCAGTGGGGGTCCCATCCCATTTTACGTGCCTAGAATTCTACTATAAATAAACCCACTTGAACTACCTTGAATGTATGTGTTTTTTCCCCCCCAGTGGACCAGCTGTGACAGAACTTATTCCAGTGTATGAGCTTCCACTACAAGCAAAATGGTTGAACCTACATCCTGATTGGGAGAAGAAAACTAGGTTCACACTGCATGCTCTTTTAGTAACAGGGTAAGAAATAGCTACCATAGTGTTATACTCTGTGGGTGGAGAGAATATCTGGAGAGAACCCATCAGTCTTAAATGCAGCACCAAGTCAGCCCTTCAAGCTAGAATAGACTAGGGCAGGGGTAGGCAACCTTGGCTCTTTTATGACTCGTGGACTACAACTCCCAGAATTCCTGAGCCAGCCATGCATGGCTGGCTCAGGAATTCTGGGACTTGAAGTCCACGAGTCATAAAAGAGCCAACGTTGCCTACCCCTGGACTAGAGAAAACATTATGAATGGTGATGCTACTTTTATTGTAAGGTTAAAGCAGTGGTTCTCAACCTGTGGGTCGGGACCCCATTTGGGTTCGATCGACCATTTCATGGGGGTCGCCAAGCAAGGCTGTCCGCCATTTTTTTTGTCTGCCATTTTTTTCCCCTTTTCCGGCGGGTGCTTTACCTCCCTTGGACTGGGCCAGCTGGTGGTCGGCCTGCTCCGTCTCTGCCGCTTGCCAGCTACGCCTCAGCCGGCGCAGGGGGCGGAACCACGCATGCGCGGCGCTCCCAGGCAGGGAAAGTCCTCGACTTACGACCGGTTGGGTAGTCCTTGACTTACAACTGGTTTAGTCCTTGACTTACGACCGGTTGGGGTCGCGGCATTAAAAAGGTTGAGAACCACTGGGTTAAAGTAACAGAATCTTGCAAGTCTGAATACATTTTTCCCCTCCCTCTCTTTATCTTCATAAGAACTAGGGAGGGTCAACATCTGAAGCTTTCTCAGATTATATTTCTTCTCCAGATTAAAAGTTCTTTTATCTAACCATTGCCTTGGAAGTGGTTCTTCCTTCTGTTCCTCAAAGTTAATTCCTTCAGCCTAGGCACATAGATAGAACTCAGATTTCATAACAACAAGAACTGGGATGTTGCGTATAATAGCAATGGCACTTAGACTTATATACCGCTTCACAGTGCTTTACAGGCCTCTCTAAGCGGTTTACAGAGTCAGCCTCTTGCCCCCACCAAACGATCTGGGCCCTCATTTTACTGACCTCAGAAGAATGGAAAACTGAGTCACCCTTGAGCCCAGTCAGGATTGAACTCCAGGCTGTGGGGCAGAGGTAGCCTGCAGTACTTCATTCTAAACACTGCACCACCATAGACCAGACATGTCAAACACAAGGTCTGGGGGCCGGATGCAGCCCGCGAAGTGGTTTCATGTGGCCTGTGAAGCCATCCTGGAAACAGTGAGGGAACGGCCCCCACTGCCTTGGCCCCGGCCCAGGCCGGGCAGGAGCCAATGTACAATTTTGTGGTGGCCATCTATGCTGAAACTCATTCAGTCTTAGCTCCACAAGACTGTTTAGAAACAGCGAGGAACCAGCCCCTGCCGTGTCGGACCCGCCCCTGGGTGCATGCTGGGGAGGTGTCACCCTTTGTGAGGAATGAAGAAATGCACCATGCCTTGGCGCTTGCCCCGGTCCCACCCCCTTCTGCCAGAGACCCTCAGATCTGTCCCACTCCTGCCCAGGCCCCCACAGGCACCATTGACGGGAACAATGTAGAGCTGGCCATGCCCACCCAGTAGGCCACACCCACTCCATCCACGCCCACCCAGTAGGCCCAACCCAGTAGGCTGCACCCACCTTGGCCACACCCACCTGGCCCCCCAAGGGCAACCGCAATGCTGATGCGGCCCTCAATGAAATTGAGTTTGACATCCCGCCATAGAGGATGTAAATAGGCTTGTTTATTTGAATTGTTTAACAACCTTTCTGGTGTGATACTCCCCATTGTGATCTGGAGGTATTCAGTGTGGGTTTCCAATTGCACAGAAGCCCTCTCCATTTGTAGGCAGTCCGTGTATAAAAAGGAAGTAGATTTACGGCCACAGTTGAGCCCACAATTTCTATTTTTAAGTGAGACATTTGTTAAGAGAGTTTTACTTAACCCCATTTTACGACCTTTCTTGCCACTGTTGTTAAGTGAATCGCTTCAGTTGTTAAGTTAGTAGCCTGCTTGTTAAGGCTTCCCCGTTGAGTTTGCTTGTCAAAGGGGATCACATGACCCCGGGACAAAGCAACCGTCATAAATAGGAACCCGTTGCCAAGCGTCCGAATTTTAATCAAGTGATCATGGGGATGCTGCAAAGGTCGTAGGTGTGAAAAATAGCCATGTCCCATTTTTCAGTGCTGGTGTAACTTTGAACGGTCACTAAAGGAACCGTTGTAAGTCGAGGACATTTGTACTTTGACTGAGTCCCACTTTCAATTAAAAAAAAAACCTATTCGGCTTTGGTTTTCAGCTGATAGTTGATCTAGTTCAGTGGTGGCAAACCTATGGCACGGGTGCCAGAGGCGGCACTCGGAGCCCTCTCTGTGGGCACACGTGCCGTTGCCCCAGCCTTGCCTCCCCCCGTGACCCCCTCCTCTCCAGCAGCCCTCCTGAAGGAGAGTCGCCCTCAAGCGTGGCCCACACGGAGCAGCGCCACCAAGGACATGGCAGCCAGGCAGCGTAGACAAGACTCTGCCCTCACACCCCATCATGCAGTTGATGCTGCAGGGCGCGGGCAGAGGGTGTGGCCGCCATAGCGCTGCTGGGCTGCCTGGGCGATCAGCGGCGGGCCCTGGAGGCGGTGAGTGGTCCTGTGGGCAGGCGGGGCATGGGATGGGGGGCAGAGTGGGGGGGCGGGGCAGGAGGGCGGAGTGGGGGCGGGGCCAGTTTTTGGGCATTCAGTCTCTAAAAGGTTCGCCATCACTGGTCTAGTTGCCAGTCCTGAGGACTGTTGAGAGGAATAAATGAAGCATCAAAGTAACTGCCTTTAGAAATCAAGTGTCCTCCAGGTTCCAAGCACATATTTTAATGATACGGATAAAAGGTAATAAAAGTTTTCCCAGTAGATATGATTCCTGCACTTCTACATTATGCTGATGAAACTTGAGCTTCGTTAAGCTGTTGTTTCTACATCTAGGTTACCATGTAAAAGCAAGAATGTGGTTTCTCTCCTCTGTGCCAAAGAAGGTAAGATCATAACTCATAGAAGCATGAAGAAGTAAATTAGATACTTCCAAATTATCCACTCATTCTTGAGAGTTTAAAAAAAACAATTCATTGGGGAGAATAAAAGTGGGATCTTTATCAAGGGGCAGCATTTTACTTTCTGAATGGAAAAGTTATGCCTTCCAGAAGCCCAGAAACAGAATATTAAGGCTGGAGGCTAAAACATGTAAGGAACGGTTGCTGGAATTGGGTATGTCTAGTTTAGTGAAGAGAAGGACGAGGGGAGACATGATAGCAGTGTTCCAGTATCTCAGGGGCTGCCCCAAAGAAGAGGGAGTCAAGTTATTCTCCAAAGCTTCTGAAGGCAGGACAAGAAGCAACGGATGGAAACTAATCAAGGAGAGAAGCAACCTAGAACTAAGGAGAAACTTCCTGACAGTTAGAACAATTAACCAGTGGAACAACCTGCCTCCAGAAGCGGTGAATGCTCCAACACTGGAAGTTTTTAAGAAGAGACTGCACAGCTATTTGTCTGAAATGGTATAGAGTTTCCTGCCTGAGCAGGGGGTTGGACTAGATGACCTCCAAGGTCCCTTCCAACTTTATTATTATTATTGTATTATTATAAGGCAAGAACCAGAATGGTGTAAGTAAGGTCTCCTACTTGAGCAGGGGGTTGGACTAGAAGACCTCCAAGGTCCCTCTCAACTCTGTAATTCTGTTAGACTGAACATTTAGTGTGGGTTTTTTTTTTAACAGCCATTCTCCATTCCATTCACTTCCTTCCATCATTCTTCATATTTTGGATTGGATTTTTTTTTCTTTGCTTGGCATTTTTATCACTCTTGGTAGTTTTGCAAACCCCAAAACACTGTTGGCTGTGCCTTGTTCTTCCTTTTAAGGAAGCAAGGAACTTGCTTGGACAAATAAATGAGGTTGGGTTACTTCCTCTTGCCCCGATATTCATTGAGGCTCCAAAGCACCTTGTCTGCAAGTTTAGTTAAGCTAACAGAGCTATAGAATTGGAAGGGACCTTAGAAGTCTTCTACTCCAGCTTCCTGCTCAGTGCAGCAAAGTTGCCCACAATTTGACCTAACCTAAAATTGGTGTTTCGTCTTTTATTTAATCAGGAATTTTCTTACATTGTTGTTGTTGTTAGTTGCGAAGGCGTGTCCGACCCATCGCGACCTCATGGACAACGTTCCTCCAGGCCTTCCTGTCCTCTACCATCTTCTGGAGTCCATTGAAGCTCACGCCTCCTGCTTCAGTGACTCCATCCAGCCCCCTCATTCTCTGTCGTCCCCTTCTTCTATTGCCCTCAATCTTTCCCAGCATCAGGCTCTTCTCCAGTGAGTCCTTCCTTCTCATTAGGTGGCCAAAGTATTTGAGTTTCAACTTCAGGATCTGGCCTTCTAGAGAGTAGTCAGGGTTGATCTCCTCTAGGACTGACTGGTTTGATCACCTTGCAGTCCAGGGGACTCACTAACATTGTTAGTGTCATTTAAGTTTAATGATATTGCAGATTTTGTACATTTACTGTGTCTCCAGGTGTACTACTTCTTGTGAGATTGTTGTGGAATAGATGCTAAAGCTTTCCAGGAAATGCAGTCACTTTTCCCCTACTTAACCAGCTGATCTTTTTCCTAAAAGATTGTGGCCGTCGCCCTGCAGCTCGGATGAGCAAGAGGATCCTCGGGGGCAGGACCAGTCGCTCAGGACGTTGGCCATGGCAGTGCTCGCTCCAGAGCGAGCCCAGTGGGCATATCTGTGGCTGTGTTCTCATAGCAAAGAAATGGGTCTTAACGGTGGCACACTGCTTTGAAGGGTGAGTAGCGCTGAGAATGCTTCGGAAATAGGATGGGCATTGTAATTAGAGAGAGGATTCTAAGCTAGTTGACATGATTAAAGCTTTGTGTCAACGCTGCTAACATTGGACGTTCTTGCTTTGACAACATATGGAGATGCCGCCATTTTCCTTCTTATGTTTTACTCTTAGAATTAGAGTTAGGGTTAATAACTTATCAACTGACAAGCAAAGTCAATGGGGAAGCCAGATTCACTTAACAACCGGGTTACTAACTTATCAACTGCAGTAACAACGGAGGCAAGAAAGGTCATAAAAAGGGGAAAAACTCACGTAACACTTGACAACAGAAATTTGGGGCTCAATTGTCGTAAGTCGAGGACTGCCTGTAGTTGTTGTGCATCCAGCAGGAGAGTGAAGTACATAAATGACTTACAGTAGAGCAGTGGTTCTCAACCTTTTTAATGCCGCAACCCCCAACCGGTCGTAAGTCGAGGACTAAACCGGTCGTAAGTTGAGGACTAAACCGGTCGTATGTCGAGGACTAAACCGGTCGTAAGTCGAGGACTACCCAACCGGTCGTAAGTCGAGGACTTTCCCTGCCTGGGAGCGCCGCGCATGCGTGGTTCCGCCCCCTGCACCGGCCGAGGCGTAGCTGGCAAGTGGCAGAGACGGAGCAGGCCGACCACCAGCTGGCCCAGCTCAAGGGAGGTAAGGCACCCGCCGGAAAAGGGGAAAAAAATGGCGGACAGCCTTGCTTGGCGACCCCCGTGAAATGGTTGATCGACCCCAAATGGGGTCGCGACCCATATGTTGAGAACCGCTGCAGTAGAGAGATTTAGAATCTTCACTGGTATCTTACGCCTTCCTTTTTCCCAAGGAGAGAAAACCCGAAGGTATGGAAAGTAGTTTTTGGCATCAACAATTTGGACCATCCTTCAGCCTTCATGCAAATCCGCCTGGTGAAAACAATTATTCTGCACCCTCGTTACAACCGTGCGGTGGTGGACTACGACATCAGCATTGTGGAGCTCAGTGAAGACATCAATGAGACCAGCTACGTCCGACCAATTTGCCTTCCCACCAGGGAGCAGCTGGTTAAGCCAAATACCTATTGCTACATCACTGGCTGGGGACACATGGGCAACAAAAGTAAGTGTCGCGTATCCATGTTCTCCTGAAAATCTGTTTCTCTTTTACCATAGCCCAGACATGTCAAATACAAGGCCCGGGGGCCGGATGCGGCCCACAAAGTGGTTTCATGTGGCCCGCGAAGCCATCCTGGAAACAGTGAGGGAACGGCCCCCGCTGCCTTGGCCCTGGCCCAGGCCGGCCGGGAGCCAATGTACAATTTTGTGGTGGCCATCTATGCTGAAACGCATTCAGTCTTAACTCTACAAGGCCGTCTGGAAACAGTGAGGAACCAGTCCCTGCCGTGTCGGCCCCTCCCCCTGGGTGCATGCTGGGGAGGTGTCACTCTTTGAGGAATGAAGAAATGGACCATCGCCTGGAAGTGGCCAGCAAATGGCCCTTGCCTACTTCACATATCCGGCTTGATGGGCTCCGGCAGAGGGGTTTCAGCAGGCAGTGAGGCTCCTCCAGTGGACCATGCCTTGGCACTTGCCCCGGTCCCACCCCCTTCTGCCAGAGACCCACTCCATCCACACCCACCCAGTAGGCCACACCCACTCTGGCCACACACCCCGCCCCCCCGAGGGCAACCGCAATGCTGATGCGGCCCTCAATGAAATTGAGTTTGACACCCCTGCCATAGCCAGTTGACACCCCTGCCATAGCCAGTTGGACTTCAACTCCCAGGAATTCTGGGAGTTGAAGTCCACAAGTCATAAAAGAGCCAAGGTTGCCTACCCCTGGTTTAGTCGCTATAATTGTCTTCCGTTTCCAGTGAACAATAAGAAGGTAGTGGGTCTACAAGCAGTGTTGCATTTGAAGCAACAAATGAAAACCCTTCCATTGCACTAAAAAAATATCAGAACGTATGAATATATGCGAATGTCCACCAGGGAGAGGGATGGAACAGAAGGCTGAGATTGTGGGTGCAACTTTGTGATGCACCACCATCCCCTTAGACATGTGTGATGTCAGTGCACAAAGGATGAAGCTTTGATCGGGCAGGTGGCCTCATTTAAAACAGCCTACTTGTAAACATTAGTAAAACCAAAGAGATCATTGTCAATTTCAGAAAAGGCAGGCACAGCCACACTCCTCTGTGTATTAATAATTCACCTGTGGAGATGGTTTCCAGCATCAAATTTCTGGGTGTAGAGTTAAGGCTTGGTTGCTCAACAGTGAGAAACTGGTGAAGCGGGCACAGCAACGCCTGCATTTTCTGCGTCGCATGAGAAAAGCACGCCTTCCTTCCCCTGTCCTGACCACTTTCTACAGGGGGAGGATCGAGAGCATCCTGTCATACAGCATCACCGTCTGGTTTGGAAGCATCCCTGCTTCAGACAGGAAGGCGGTGCAGAGAGTGGTGAGGATGGCCGAAAAGGTCATTGGCAGCTCCCTCCCTCCCATCCAGGACATAGCACAGAAGCGTTGCTTGAGCAGGGCCCGCAAGATTGTCTGGGACACCACACACCCTCTTCACGACCTGTTTTCCTTGTTACCTTCTGGGAGGAGGGGGCTTCATGGTATCCGTAGCAGAATATCCAGATTCAGTCACAGTTTTGTTCCATACAGTATTAACCTTGTGAACTCTAAAGTTTCCTCTTTCTGCTAAGTATTCAAGATGGACAGTGATTAATATTTATATGTAAGGGTGTAGGCATATACATAGGTTGTATATAGCATGTTTAAATGTGTGTTATGTATGTGTACACTTTTGAGAGCAAGCAACAAAATTTCATTTTTAATGTGTGCCAGTGTGCCCACAGTAAAAAATGACAATAAAGTGTCTGTCTGTCTGTCTGTCTGTCAGATTATCTATCTGTCTATCTATCTATCTGTCTATCTATCTGTCTATCTGTCTGTCTATCTATCTATCTATCTATCTATCTATCTATCTATCTATCTATCTATCTATCTAATTCTATCTATCTATCTATCATCTGTCTATCATCTGTCTGTCTATCAATCTATATCTATCATCTATCTTTCTGTCTGTCTCTGTCTATCATCTATCTTTCTGTCTCTCTGTCTCTATCATCTGTCTGTCTGTCTGTCTGTCTACCATCTATCTGTCTGTCTGTCTATCATCTGTCTGTATCTACCTACCTACCCACCTACCTACCTACCAATCTATCTTATGCTTTATGCAGCTGTAGATTCTGACCCAGTTGTGTTTTTTCCTTCTGCTTAGTGCCCTTCAAACTGCAGGAAGGGGAAGTGCGCATTATTTCTTTGGACCAATGTCAGTCTTACTTTGACATGAAGACCATCACAGTCAGGATGTTATGTGCAGGCTACGAGTCTGGAACTGTGGATTCTTGCATGGTAAGGCTGTTCACAAAGGGAAACCGAAAGTCCACACTTTTTGTAGACAAAGGTTTAAAAGCCAGATTTTCAGATTTTTTGCTAATCAAGTTCGTTCGTTCCTTCCTTCCTTCCTTCCTTCTTTCCTTCCTTCCTTCCTTCCTTCCTTCCTTCCTTCCTTCCTTCCTTCCTTCCTTCCTTCCTTCCTTCCTTTTTCTTTTTCTTGCCTGTTTTAGGATATTTTTGGATGTTGGCAAGAAAATTTCCCATACAGTTTTTCCTTTCCTTTCCGAGTATATTGCGTTTGAAGAAAGTATATCACAAATTTCAGAGAATAAATGCATACAGGGAATAAATTGTTCAAATAAAATATAGTAGTAATGCTTTTGAAATCTTTTTGAGATCAGCTTGCAGTCACAGTCCTAGAAGGATTCTGTTAACTAGTACAGTGGAAAAACGTCAGGTTGACCACTTTCATAGTGAACTGGGCAGGTGGGAGTATCTGTAATGACTTTGGGCTTTGACTGGTACATCCGTTATGCCTTTTCTAGACCAGAACAGCCTACTGTTGTAGTAATACTAGATTACATCAGTGTTCCTCAACCGTGGCAACTTTAAGATGGGTGGACTTCAATCTTCAGAATTCCCCAAACCAGTTGAGAAGCATTGGATTACAGTAATGCTCTCTTTGTGAGATCGTTCTTCTTGCAGGTTATTGACTGTGATGCAATTTGAGGTTTAAGAAGATAGACTAGGTTCAGAAGTATTTACTGAATCTACTCCCTAATCTTCCCCTTGAACGGTTTACAGGTCTACTATAATTCGACCGTTCTTAACGGTTGTCGGGTCTACTATCCAATTCGTTCTTTTTTGTTTTCGCGTGCATGTCTAATCCACCTTTGGTCCGAATTATCGTCATTGACCCTCTTCCTAGAACCTGTCCTAGTGGACAATCAATTAAACATTCTCTCGCTCCACTATATCCTTTTTTGAGGAGCAGCCACAATAACTGCTCATAATATTCCAGCTGTATTTGCAGCATTGATGTATATAAGCATCACCACCAGATGGATTTGTAGCTGGCTGACCGGCCGTACTCAGCGTGTGGTCCTCAATGGAACCGCATCTACATGGAGGGAAGTGTGTAGTGGGGTGGCCCAGGGCTCTGTTCTGGGCCCAGTGCTCTTCAACATCTTCATCAATGATTTGGACGAGGGGATAGATGGGGAACTCATCAAATTTGCAGATGACACCAAGCTGGCAGGAATAGCCAACACTCCAGAAGACAGGCTTAAGATACAGGAGGACCTGGACAGACTTGAACACTGGGCGCTATCTAACAAAATAAAATTCAATGGTGAAAAAAGTAAGGTTCTACATTTAGGCAAGAAAAACCAAATGTACAGGTATAGTGTAGGGGGTACCTTGCTCAATAGTAGTAACTGTGAGAGGGATCTCGGAGTCCTAGTGGACAATCACTTAAATATGAGCCAGCAGTGTGCTGCAGCTGCCAAAAAAGCCAACACAGTGCTAGGCTGCATTAACAGAGGGATAGAATCAAGATCACATGAAGTGTTAATACCACTTTACAATGCCTTAGTAAGGCCACACTTGGAATACTGCATCCAGTTTTGGTCACCACGATGTAAAAAAGATGCTGAGACTCTAGAAAGAGTACAGAGAAGAGCAACAAAGATGATTAGGGGACTGGAGGTTAAAACATATAAGGAACGGTTGCTGGAGTTGGGTATGTGTAGTTTAACGAAGAGAAGGACGAGGGGGGACATGATAGCAGTATTCCAATATCTCAGGGGCTGCCCCAAAGAAGAGGGAGTCAAGCTATTCTCTAAAGCCCCTGAAGGCAGGACGAGAAGCAACGGATGGAAACTGATCAAGGAGAGAAGCAACCTAGAACTAAGGAGAAACTTCCTGACAGTTAGAACCATTAACCAATGGAACAACCTGCCTCCAGAAGCAGTGAATGCTCCAACACTGGAAGTTTTTAAGAAGAGACTGGACAGCCGTTTGTCTGAAATGGTGTAGGGTTCCTGCCTGAGCAGGGGGTTGGACTCGATGACCTCCATGGTCCCTTCCAACTTTTTATTATTATTATTATTATTATTATTATTATTATTATTATTATTATTATTATTATTATTATTATTATTATTATTATTATTATTATTATTATTATTATTATTATTATTTGGACTTCCAAAGCAGTCATCATTTTGCTATTGTGACCGCCCAGAATTATCCAGGGACTAAGGTATATCTCAAGACACAGCTAGAAATCAATTTCCTTTCAGTAGCAAATGCCTTTTTTTTCTGTTAGTTAATAAGAACCATCCAGAAGCCATCACTGTTAACAATGATCAGAGTCTAATCTAAGTTATCTTAAACTAAAATAATATCCATATTCCTACAGGGTGACAGCGGAGGACCTCTTGTGTGTGAGCAGCCGGCTGGACGCTGGACGTTATTTGGTTTGACTTCTTGGGGCTCGGTCTGTTTTTCCAAAGTTATGGGTCCTGGAGTTTATAGTAACGTGTCTCACTTTATTGAATGGATTGAAAGAGAAATCTACCTGCACACGTTTTTGATTCGCTGATGCGTCAGGTGCTGCACACCCTGACCAAAAGCAACGTCCGAGGACACCGGAACAATGAAAGCGTTGAAGAAGCTGAAGACATTTGATGAATTGTCAATTTGATAGGCTGCAGATGCTAAAGCAAATAGGGGCAGGGTCAGAGAATGTGTAAAAATCCTTTGGTGCCAGAGGTGCTTCTGAGTAACGTTCACATATTTTGCAGTTATTTCTGCCTTGTTTCTTTAGCAGTTCTGCGCCCGCCTTTCACTTTTCACTCACAATTTCTAATGTTTCACGATAAGCCTTCTGCAGAAGTATTGTTTTTCTAAAACATAAAGAAAAGAGAAGAAAAAACATAGCTAATAACGAAACGGGTTTTTTTTTAAAAAAAAAACCCCTATGGTCCTCTGTCTCAAGTCCATCTGATTTTTATAAGCTGAACCAGAATGGGATGTTTCAGTGCAACCAAGTTGGATATCTGTTCAGATACAGCTGTATTATTTAAATCAGTTGTTTCTCACCCTTTCTCCCATGTTTAGATTTCTTCCCACATTGTAGAATCAGTGCAGAACAAGCATATTGCCGTAGTAATATAAAACATATTGCTTAAAAATAAATAAGTAATACAGATATTAAATTGAGACTACCCAGAATGGTTGGATCGAATAGTCTTTTATGTCATTTAACAGCTAATGATAATATTGATAAATTAAAACTGATCTGTGACCACTGAACTCTCCAATAGACAGTTCAAATACAGGACAGTACTTGAAAGGTAATAGGAAAAAGCTGCAAATGCCACATGCGTGGCAATTCACGACCCAGAGAATAATTAAGGATGCCATACAAGTAGTCCTCAACTTACAACAGCTCATTTAGTGACTGTTTGAAGTTAACAGTGGCACTGAAAAATGTTAAATTATGACCGTTTTTCACACTGACGACCATTGCAGGTGATCAGAATTCAGGTGCTTAGCAACCGACTCATCTTTATGACAGTTGTAGTGTCCCAGAGTCGTTTTTACGACTTTCTGACAAGCAACGTCAAATGGGGAAGCCAGATTCGCTTAACAACCGTGTTACTAACTTAACAACTGCAGTGATTCAGTTAACAACTGTGGCAAGAAAGGTCGTAAAATGGGGCAAAGCTCACCTTAACAACTGTCTTGACTTAGTAAGAGAAATTTGGGGCTCAGTTGTGGTTGTAATTTGAGGACTACCTCTACATGATATCTCGGAGGCATTTTCTGTGATAACAAAAGGCTACCTGTGGCTATTTCTCCCTATTTGTCAAGGTGTAGGAAATCTTTCCCGCTAACAGTGCAATTGCTTTCTCCAAATATATATACAATATATGGCCAGCTAATAGTCTACTTTGGGAATCTTTTGAACTGTGAACTATGGCTGGAATAACTGGAAAGAAATGTCTAGGAACTTGAGAATCAGTATTGCCACTCTGAGGCTCTGCTCCTGTTAAGGGAATCAGTATATTTTTTTAGTGTCTAAAACGGGTTCGGTAGCTACAACAAAGCCTGGGGTGTGTGTGTGGTTCTCTGCTGCCGCAGAATTGGTTACAGTAGTGGCCAAAATTGTGGAAACCTTTTGGGAAAAGTGTATTTTTGAGATTTGATGGCTAATAACACCACTTTTTTTGCCCCCCCTCATCATGGTATTTTAATATATAGTTACCTTTCTATTAAATTAGCTCTTACCTTGCGTTGTATCAAACAAGTTAATAGACATGACACAAGATACTTTGCAATATCGGTTTATTGGTCTTTTTCCTTCGTGTTGAACGAATCTAACCATAGTTACTCTCACAAATCTCTCGGTTAGTCCACAGTAGAACAAAAGGCAATGAGCCAATCAGATCACAGTAAGATTCAATTATTGATCTCATGTATTGAAGCTGAGAGGAGGACATTGGTCAGTGTGTTATGTGATCGCTATCAAGTTGGTTGGGTTTTTTGTGTTCTTTCATTTAGTGAGCTTGTAAAATGTAATAAAATTAAAGTCATGGTGCAAAGAGGTGACTGGTTGCCCAGAAAGCGATGTAAAATAATATTATTAAGTGAACAAGGCTACAGTTATACAGAAATTAGAAGAAAAATGGGTGGAAACTTAACCAAAGGTGGCATTTCTACTGTACACTTTTCTCAAAAGGTTTCCACAATTTTGGCCACTACTGTATGTAGAGGATACAGAGAAGACAATAAGATGACGGCATTAATTCAAGAGTGGTATTGTGGTTACAGCTTTTATCCTTCTTTTTAAATAAGCAAATAATCTTTATTCAGTTGGTGCACTTTCAGTGATGCAGGGACACAGATACAATAAAAAGAAAATAGATTTCTATTTGGTTTTCAAATGTATGGCACTAATTGCCTGAATAGCTTTTGCAGCAACACAATCAATTGCCTTGTTTTTCCTCTGTAGTGGTGTGAAAGGCTATGCATAAATTTCTGCATATTCTAACTTTGTTTTGGCTTTCATTAAACATCTTTGAAATAGTGCTGTAATAAAACACTTTACGTCTATTCCAGAGCTGGAAATGGAAAATTATCAGATACTTCAGGACTCATCCAACGCAGCAATTAATTTATATTAATTTGTAACAGCATTTTGCGGTATTAGCAGAGCTTTCAGTAATTGTCTACATTATTTGCCGTAATAATAATAGACTTGTTGTAATTTATTTCAAGCTAATCACATTTTCAATGTTTACCAAAAGAAAAATAGCATTTAAAATAATACAATTAATCATAAAGCTTTTATAAAATGACAAACCCTTTGCAGTTGCCATTGTACGATGTTTTGAAACAGCTCCCTCAAAAGGCACCAATATTTTGGTTATTTCTGGTGATCAAAACAGTTTAGAAGTTCAGGGGGGAAAAAACCTTTCGTTTTGCTATAGAACTCAAGCATACAGTTGGTCTTTCAGTCTAGAACTCTCCTGTTTTAAAATTGCCAATATTGTTTATGGATACTATTTTGCTCAGCACAATGTTCACAAATGAACAGTGGATTGTGTCTACCAACATGTATTACACAGTTGGGAGAAAAGACAACAACGTTCAACACATTTTTTATTCTCAGATAAAAAAAATCCAGTTCTACGTCAGGCAGACAGGATGACAGCTAAAACCCAAAATCCATGAACACAGGCTGGCTTGTCAGACAGCATGACCTGAAGTCCCTGATTGCCAGTCCAGGTGGATCCTCATGCTTCAAGGCAAGGTTAGCCAGAAGGTGATAGGGTTGATCACGGCTTCGACAGGAAATGGGCCTAGATAGTGGTGGTGGTTTTTTGGACGCCTGACTTGAAGGGAGGCGTCATGTGGAAAGCCAAATCCAATTCCCCACGGCTAGCGGAATGTCTGTGATGACAGTCAGCAAACTTCTTGTAGTCCTCCTTGGCCTTGTTGAGCTGGTGTTTTACCACTTGGTGCCCAGCCCAAAGCTCTTGGAGGAATACGTTCACCGGAAGCATGGGAGAGTCTAATGGGACTAAGGGAAAGATGCGGGTGAAAACCGTAACTGACGAAGAATGGGATCACTGGGATGGAGGTATTACGAGTTCTTGTATGCAAACTCAGCCACCGCTAGCACATCTACCCAGTTGTCCTACTGTTAATTCACAAAGCACCTGAGATTGCTTGAGGATGGCATTCATCCATTCTGTATCCCCATTGATCTATTGAGCCAGCTTCTATCTATTTTATAGGCGTCCATTTGGTGTTTCTTGCCTAAGCATAGGACCTGACTTTTCTCACCACTAAATTGCATTTTGCCAGATAGGGTCCACTGCTCAAGTCTAAAAAGGAACTTTTAAATCTTGAGCCTGTCGTCTAAAATTTTACCTATTTCCCCCCCATACACACCTTGGATTTGACAAGTTCCCCTTCTATCCGCTCTAGATAATTTATATGAAGATACTGAAGATTACTGGGCTTAACACAGAATCTTGAGATAACCCACTGCATGCTTCCCTCTGTATAGGAGTCCCATTGAAGATGACCCGCTGAGTGCGGTTGGTCGCCCTGTTGTGAATCCATTGAGTGTGGTTGGTCACCCTGTTGTGAATCCATCTGATGGTGGTACTATCTATCCCACACTGCTCTGTCTTAACAAGAAGTAGGCTGTGGTCTTTTCTCAACTCCCTTACTGAAGTCTAAGTAAACAATATCCACAGCATTTGTCAGGCACAAATAACCAGGAACGGGACTTGAGTTCCAAGCACTAAAAGTTTAATATGTGCTACTTATATACAAGTATCTGCATTTTGTTGAAGGAGGCCATAGTCTGCAGCACCACAGCTCCTTTCCACTCCTTTGGTAGTCTCACTGTACTTCAAGAAGCAATGAAATATTATGTTCAGTGGCTCCAAGATCAATTCTGCCAGTTCCTTCTGGACTCTGGGAAGTGATCCATTTCCTTCTGATGATTTGAACTGGTCTGAAGTGGATAGGCGTTCTCAATCATCTCCTTGCCTATCTTGAGTTGCATTGCTATTCTGTGTCCCGTGGTGGTGGTTTTTGTAAGCTCTGCAGACGTGACTGACCTGCACATTAAGGCAACTAAACAACCATTTCAGAAATGCAAACAAACTCCGCAAGACAAGATTCAGCTGCTCATTTGCATCTGCAAGAGGAGAGTCAACTCCGCTCAGGACAGTAAAGTTGACGTTCTGGACAGAAGACCCCTGGTTTGAAAGAGGAGTCAAAGAAGCTATCTAGATTAAAATTGAACAGTCCTCCCTCAAAGGAGGGGGAGAGATACGACACCCCCTCTCCTGTTCACAGCACAATCCTTCCAGCACAATCCTTCCAGGGAGGTACCACACCTGTTTGCCGCCCGATTCATGTGACCCTAAAGATACAGATAAACTCCCAAATGGCCTCCAGGGCTCTCCAAGTGATAACAACAGACCCTCAAAGTGCCAATAACTGGATGGCTGCAAAGAATGAAACTCCCTTCAATTTCTCGCTAGTTGGTTAGAACTTGTGATGTCCCCATCGGAGCCTGAATCTGCTGAGGAAGATGAGCTGGAATTGGAGCCGACAGAAATACAGGGGGAGGCCTCGTTGGCTTCGGAGCAATATGGGGAGGAGCAGGCCGAGGCAGGCCAGGGCCTTTCAGGATTGGGACAGCTTGAAGGCAGGGAGGAACAGAGGCAGGATGAACATGAGAGAAAGCTCAGGCGATGAGCGGGGATGTTGTGATTTCTACTTGTAAACCCTGAAACTCTTGACCATTGGACTGGCTGAAAACCTTGAATTTGGTGCTCCAAACCTCAGATTGAATTTTGGCTTCTCTTCTGAAACTACTCAGGCAAGCTTGTATTTCCACAGACTTGTTAGATTTGGATGTATGTTCCTTTCTTTGTTATCTACTTGGCCTTGAGTAAATTGCTGTTCTAATCTAAAAAACATTTGAAACTACTTGCAGCCAGAGGGAGGGGAGAATAAAAATAAGAGTAGAGTAGAGTAGAGTAGAGTAGAGTAGAAGTCTTTGACTCATTGTTCAAATCTCTCTGGCCAGGTCAACTTTGCTATCCTGAGCAGAGGGACCCAAGTCTTTCAGGTGCAGATGAGTGGCTGAATCCCGCCTTGGAGGCATTTGTTCTGCTGGGCCGTGCCTGCATCTGTTGAGAGGTCGCTCAGTTTCCCCAATGTGCAGGTCGGCCTCCTTTTATGCGCATGGCAGTGGAACTCCTCCTGAAGGAGGAGGAGCTGGACAGATCTTTAGGATCCCTCTGTTGCTCTTGCCTGATGTCTCAATGTGAATCTCTTGGGAAATTCAGGCAAGCTGTCATGCCTCCGTCCTAGCTTGACTCTGAGGATGACATGGAGTTCCCTGTTGAGGCCCAGGAGGGGGTGTCTGTGGCTTCGGAGGACTGTGGGGAGGAACAGGCTGAAGCAGGCCAGGGCCTTTCAAGTTTGGAACAGGGAAGGCAGAGTTCAGGCGAGGAGCAAGGCCCCTCCCCACCAGATCCCAGAGCAAGGAGAGCAGAGAGGAGGAGGGAACAACGGAGGCAGGCTCACTTGCTCGGGAGGAGAGCGTCACGCCCCACTTCACAAGGCACACCTGGGAAGTAGGTATTTAAGGAGACACTGTGGGGTGGGGCATTTGCCGGGAACAAACGTAAACTCTTGTGAACTTTTGTACCTGGACTCCTGGTATTTTGGATCAAGTTTGTTTCCTGCTGAGTTCTCCTTGCTGTCCTCAGTTTTGCAGTTTGCAGGTTACAGGCAAGCTGGGCGTTGAAAAGATCATACTTTGTTTGTTATCTGTTTTACTTTAAAGAACGGTTTAACTCCGTTGACTGTTTTATTGAACTTATGCCAGCATATGTGGGGGCTGTTGGGTGAACGTTGGCAGTGCTTACAAAGACAATTGTTCTGACCAGCTAATTGCTTTGCCTCCATTCAGAGCCCTGGGTCATCACACAAGCCTTTAATATCAGCTCCTCCTCCTTTTTGACCTTTAAGGAAGAAAATCAGTGTTATTAGTGGCCTCGTTGCTTCATCAAGTCTAATGAATAAAATCTAGGCATAAGGCCATAAAGAAGTTTACCTCATGAAACCTAAAACCAAATTCATCCCAGAAGGGTGATGTTGCCGTTCGTCACGCGTTACGTCTAGGTTTCCCTTCCGAGGGGGATTCGGGGCAGCCTTGCAGAGTCCTCTGATGCCATATAGTTGGATGGAGGCTGCTGTTGTCATTAAGCAGGATATTCAGAGTGAAGACTTTTTTTTCCCATCAGAGCTTTCTCTTTCTTCTGGAAGGGCCTGCCTCTAAACTGAAGAGAACAAGAGAGGAGGATGACTTCCACTCCAAGTAAGCAACGTTAAGACCGAGACAAAGAGAGAATTCACGACCCAGATTTGAAATTCTGATGGTTGCCCCCCTCCACGATCCCATGACTGAACTTTGCATGCTTGGCCACCCCTGACTGCATTTTACGACGCTTTTTCCAAAAACCAGCCCTTCCCTCAGGCTTAACAACCTCCACAAAACAGGTCCTGAAATCTGGTTGTTCACATGAGCGACACATTTCATGACCATTATGCCATACCACCGTAATGGGCGGGTTCCATTACAGTTGTGTGTCAAGGACAACCTGAACTTCTTTCAGCCCAACTGGTTGATGAAGATGTTCCCCTTTCATGCATTCCTTCCCTGTTTCCTTGGCTCTGTTTGATGTCATTGGAAGAAGCAAAGTTGTGATAAAAATGTAGAACAAAAGAACGCAGCCTTAAATCTATGAATTTCTCCCCTGCAGCTTCTCCTCACAGCTCGACCCTCCTTTTCTAGCTGTCTGTTAAATTCTTACCACAAAATAAACTGAGAATACTAAAAAGCCTCTAATCTGATGAGTCTGGCCATTTCCTAATTCCCTGCTCTGTTTTCAGAGCAGGAAATAAGGGCATCGCGCATGGTCAGGCCAATCGTCTCTTAATTCTCTCCGTATTTATCTATTTGTGAAAAACGTACCTCTGCAAAACATGCAGCGTAATCCTTTCTCACGGCCTCCTTTTCCAAAAACAGGTAGTCAAACAAATGAGGAATCAGTCTCCTGGGAAAGTCGTCCATTCTGCACATCCGCACTGCTCTGAGAAGGAGAAAATGTTCATATTAGAGGCGGAAGATCTTCCAACTGGAGAAGTTAAACATCATCTTTTAAGGCATAAGAGAGAATTCTGTACTTTACCTTCCTAGAGAGGCAAATCCTTTGTGTTGCTCCTCAGCATCTTTGAACATCTTCCAATTGTGGTCGTGGTTGATGGCGTCCAAGATAATAACAACAACAACAACAAAACAACAACAATATAATAATAATAATAATAATAATAATAATAATAATAATAATAATAAAAAAAAAATAAAATAATAATAATATGGTGAGATGTAAATTTCAGAATGCCATACCGGCTCGGATGTCGCCCGGGTTAACAAGGTCCGCGCTAGATATTGAAGTTCCTGGATATTTGGTGAAAAATGGGTTACAGGATTCAGGACTGTTGGCTGAGCAACCAGGGCCAGCAGCTGCAGAACTACTTGAAGAAAAGGTGTTTACCCGTCGCAGATACACAGTGATCGAAAACAAAGAAATAATGATCTGTTACTACAGATCAAGTCCAACAAGAAGAGGATATCTAAAAGCACCACTTGAACACCATCGGCATTGACAAATTCGCCATTAGTCAATTGCAAAAGGCGGCCTTACTAGGAACTGCTTCCATCCTGCGACGATATCTGTAATACCATCAAACATCCACATCTGCCTATCCCAGGTCCTTGGGAAGGACTCGATAGACAAAAAGCCCAAATCCAGTCTGAACATCTGGCTGACTGTGCGATGATCCATAATAATAATAATAATGATAATGATAAAGTTGGAAGGGACCTTGGAGGTCATCTAGTCCAAACCCCTGTTCAGGCAGGAAACCCTATACCATTTCCGACAAATGGCTGTCCAGTTTCTTCTTAAAAACTTCCAGTGTTAGACGAAGGAGTCAGTCTGGGCAATTTTCAAGATCTTCTTAAGGGCTTCGACTGTCACACTGCAAGCAGATACATGAGGTGGTAGAGTCGCTCAGTGGGACGATTCTGGCTGCATACATTGGATGAGGGAGCAGGGAGGCTGTTAGAGAAGGTTATCTATAACAGGTGATACATATGGCCCAGCTTCACAAACGGTGCCATCCATCTTCCCTATTCCTCGAATTCACCATCATCTCCTGGATGACAATAGCTAAAACCTGTCCCAAATTCCTTTTCCCCTTTTCTTATCGTGATGAATCACCTGCAGGGACTACAGCTGTCACTCTCCTTAAGGCCAGCCACAAGGGGTTTTGTGCTGGCTCCAGAAAGATTAAAAAAAAAAACCAATAAAAGAGAAGAGTATCTGTTTTTTCTTTTAGCAGGTCTTCCTTTTTAAGAACTGCAACGAAGTCCCAGGGTGCGGCACACAACTGTTGGGAGAGAGAGAGAGAGAGAAAGAAAAGAGTCACGGTTTCTAAAGTCTTCTCCCCAAACTCTCCCTGGAATGGGAAGCGGAGAGAGATCCCTCAGGTGGATAACCTACAGAATTAGGCAAATCAAACTCTTGTCTCCTCCGCCAGTTCCTCCAGGGGCGGGATCTTGACGAGAAGGCAAGAGAGGATTTTGGGGTGGAGAGAGGCATCGGCAGCTCCAGACAGCTTGGATTTCACTAGAGCAGTGATGGCAAACCTATGGCACATGTGCCAGAGGCGGCACTCAGAGCCCTCTCTGTGGGCACGCCTGCCACTGCCACCAGCATCTCGCACAGGTCCATTAGGCTGCCGCCGGCGCCCGGAGCAACAGCCCCGCCCAGTACAAAGGAGGCGAAGCGGCCGGCTAGCAAGCTCGAGTAGAGGTAGTAGAGCAGGGCTTTTCAACCAGTTGTACAGGTACCACCTGTGGTACATTGGCACCTGGCAAGTGGTACACGACCATCCTAGAAAAGTGGTAGCGGGGGAGGGGAATGAGCTGAACCGGTGGCAGCACTGCACAAGCCTGAGCGAGAGACGGCTGGAGCTGCAGGGCTGTCAGGGCTCAGCGGAAGCACCAGGATCAGTACCGCTTTCCAGCTGATCGGCGCTTCGGGGCTGTCAGGACTCAGTGGAAGCGCCAGGATCAGCGCCAGGCTCCAGCTGGAAAGCAGCACTGATCCTGTGCTTCTGTTGAGCCCAGAAGAAGCGCCAATCAGCTGGAATGTTGCAGCATCTCCAGGGTCTTGTGATTTATATTCAGATGCTTGGCAACTGATTCATATTTATGACAGTCACAGTGTCCCAGGCTCATGTGAAGTGACCAAAATCTGTTGCAACCACCCAGCAGACGGGGGGAATAAAAACCAAACACCCCCCACCCCACCCCCGCTGCCAATCCTCAACAGAAATGCTCAATGAAAACCTCGGACAGGAGGAAGACCGCCGCTGGGCGGGCAGCCAGGTGTCTTGCTCAGCTGTGGCTTGGGGGGCACTTTTTTCAGTGCCATTATAACTTCGAACAGTCACTAAGCAAACTGTTGTAAGTCGAGGACTACCTGTACTTTATCACCATTTTTCCTTTTTTTTGGTCATCAAGTTTTTGACACCTTGCTAGGCGACGGGTGGCACTCAGATGTTGCCGTATCCTAAAAGTGGTACAATGGGTGAAGAGGTTGAAAAGCCCTGTTCTAGATCAGGGATTTTCAATCTTTTCACAGATTGTACCACTTTTAGAACATGACAATATTTGAGTACCAGTGCTTAGCAAGGTGTCAAAAATTTGATGATTTAAAAAAAAGAAGGGGGAGGTGTTTACTGATTAGATTCATTTGTTGTAGAAATGGCTAGTTTATAATATTATGGAAAAGTAAAAAGCTGAGGTTCAATGTTAATGTTTCCTTCTACTGCAACAGAGGAAGTCTGTTCTTTTTCCCTTCTCCCCCTCACTTTCCCCCCTTTTTTCCTCCCCACTGTGTCCTACTATTTGCTTTTGTATTTTATTCTACAATCTAATAAAATATTACAAACTGTAGAAAAAAAGGAAAAAAGTACCAGTTTTAATTTCTTCGGTGGCTGTTCCTTTGCTGAATCACTTTCCCTTTGCACTGACAAATGTATGATGAATTTATCCATGTTTATTAATGTTCACCACAAGGCAACCTGTGCATAAGATTAAAGAACACGTATTTTTAGGCTATGTAGAGGGAAAGGAACACTTCCCCACAGGATTCTTCAGCACTTTTGTTTCAATGACTTTAAATATCAGAGGAATGTCTCTCTGTGTGTGTCCATGTGTTAAAGTTTCCGCTGTGAAAAGTCATTTAAGGATCTGGAATAATTTTCAAGAAGCTTTGAAAAGAGGACTGAGCCAACCTCAGGAATCACGTTCCCCGCGGCAAGAAAAGCTAGGAAATAGTATCCAAGGACCAACAAGCTCCTCAGACGGCCCTTGGACATCGGCACCTAAGATAATAAAGCAAACACCACATACTTTCCCCCCTTCTAGCCAGATATCAACTCCTTCTAGAATTAGGAGTTGAGGGACTCTTCAGTGGCGCTCCAGAGCTGTGGAGTGCACTCTATACACCCATGCTGGAAATGCTGAAAAACACCTATTTTCCTCCAGACTTAAATTAAACCGTTCTCACCTCTCTGCCCTCCACGGTGTAACCATCAGAGGGGAGCTGATCGATCCCACGATCACACCCCTGAAGGAGCCGAAGCAGTTTGACTATGTCAGGGGTGTCAAACTCAATTTCATTGAGGGCCGCATCAGCATTGCGGTTGCCCTCAGGGGGCCGGCCTACTGGGTGAGCGTGGATGGAGTGGGTGTGGCCTACTGGGTAGGCGTGGCCAGCTCTACATCATTCGTGTCAAGGGTGCCTGTGGGGGCCTGGGCAGGAGTGGGACAGATCTGAGGGTCTCTGGCAGAAAGGGGAGGGACCAGGGCAGAGCCCATCAAGCCGGATAGGTGAAGTAGGCGAGGGCCATTTGCTGGCCACTTCCAGGCGATGGTGCATTTCTTCATTCCTCATAAAGGGTGACACCTCCCCAGGGGAAGGATGATCTGTGGGAATGCACCCCGGCCTCAGGGAGATGGGCACTGCAAGCAGTTTGACAAAATCTCTATCCTGAGATTTCCTAACGGTCTCCAATTCCAGAATCATGTCCAGTTCTGTGTAGCATTGGGGACCTGTTACAACTAGTTTGACATCAGTAACCCGAGTTTCCTGGAAGTAACATTTTGCAGCAAAGACAAAATAAAAGATCCTGGGTTCCTTTAGAGACAGTGACTGGTTTAATTGATTAATTTAAAAGACTGGTGTAGCTTCCCCTTTCCAGGGATGACTTTGGGCAGCTGACAAGGTCCCAAACAAATGGGGACAACCATGTCCATTGTAAAGAAATACCACTGAGGCCTGACTCAGAACTCTACCAAACATGTTAACGATCCTATAAACCAAAGTTCCTGGAGCAGAAAGAGAATAGCGATTTAGCTGATTTAAAAAATGGTATGGACTTAGGGGAGAGATACGGCGAGGAAGGAATTCAGCAACACAAAATACTCTTGGACACAAGAGGGCGCTGCCATCTACTTTATGATCTCTTTGGCCAAAATCAATCTTAGCATTACTCCAGTAAATCTGATTTCTGCTGGACCAGTGTTTCTCAAACTTGGCCACTTTAAGATGGGTAGATTTCAACCCCCAGAATTCCCCAGCCAGCTGGGAAAAGGTCCATCCATCTTAAAGTAGTCAAGGCTGAGAAACGCCTACTCTGAGCACTTATTAGTAGGTGTAGATCAGCCATGTCAAACTGCCGGCCCGTGGGCTGGATGCATCACGCCAAAACTGCGCCCACCCCATTGCCGGCAATGGGGAAAAAGTCACAATATGTTGCGGGAGCCATGTGACATCACGGGTTTGACATGTCTGGTGTAGATTATTATCCTGTTTGAATGCAGCAAGCTTCTGAATGAACATGGAAATACTATAGCTGTCAGCAGTTTGATAGATGTTTAATGTCTATCTGTAGTTTTTATAGACTCCTATTAGTTTTATCATTCAATTTCTTTGACTGTTCTTTCTCTGTCTCCTCCCGCTTTCTCAACCAGGGATCTGAGGATTTAACTGTCCCTTTGGCTGGTTCCAGCCTCTAACAAGGATGGTGAAATATAGATATTGCCAAAAAAAGGAATATTTTTAAAATGATGACAATTGGATGAACATAAATGAGCATGCTTCCTTCTCTGAGTCTGTTTCTATCAGAAGCCACACTCAATGTGCAATTATATACATGTTTGTTCCTGGCGTTTGTCTTTTCTGATGTCACTTGTTAGATATATATTTGGTCCTGATGCCTTCACTATAAAATTAGCCTTAAAAGATTGCACTCAGATATGCTTTAGTTAAAACCAGTGATGTGTATAGAGCAGGGCTTTTCAACCTTTTCACCCATTGTACCACTTTTAGGATATGGCAACATCCAAGTACCACCAGTCGCCTAGCACGGTGTCAAAAGGTTGATGACCCCCCCCCAAAGGAAAAAAGTGATGAAGTACAGGTAGTCCTCGACTTACAACAGTTCACTTAATGACTGTTCGAAGTTACAATGGCACTGAAAAAAGTGCCCTCCAAGCCACAGCCAAGCAAGACACCTACCTGCCCACCCAGCGGCACTCTTCCTCTTATTCAAGGTTTTCATTGTTGTGAGCATATCTGTTGGGGATTGGCAGCGGAGGTGGGGTGGGGTGTTTGGTTTTTATTCCACCCATCTGCTGGGTGGTTGCAGCAGGTTTTGGTTATTTCACATGACCCTGGGACACTGTGATCGTCATAAATATGAATCAGTTGCCAAGCATCTGAATGTAAATCACAAGACCCTGGAGATGCTGCAACATTCCAGCTGATCGGCGCTTCTTCTGGGCTCAGCAGAAGTGCCAGGATCAGTGCTGAGGTCCAGCTGGAGCCTGGCGCTGATCCTGGTGCTTCCACTGAACCCTGACAGCCCCGAAGCGCCGATCACCTGGAAAGTGGCACTGATCCTGGCGCTTCCGCTGAGCCCTGACAGCCCTGCAGCTCCAGCCATCTCTCGCTCAGGCTTGTGCGGTGCTGCCACTGGTTCAGCTTATTCCCCTCCCCCGCTACCACTTTTCTAGGATGGTCGTGTACTACCTGCCAGGTGCCAATGTACCACAGGTGGTACCCGTACCACTGGTTGAAAAGCCCTGGTATAGAGGCAAAGGTGGGGATGTCCCCCTTGCAACCTATGGGCGCAGGAATCTTGGCCAAGCCTTCGGTTAAACTCCTCTCCCTCCACATACATGCACACTTCACATGGACCTGCTTGTGGCTCACTGCTGACCCACACTCCTAGAGACATCTGAGGACAAGATTAAACGAGCAGAGCAGAAAATTGCTGTGAGGAGCCTCCTCTCAGCCACTAGATGGCAGTAAAGAGAATCAGAAAACTCTTCAAATGCTGCCACCTAGTGGCAATGAAGATATCGCAACCTGCTTTGATAGCACAGGCTGTTCTGGGGAGCTGCTGCTTTGGACACAACCCCTCGCTTTTTAACTGAGGACTGGTGCTGTGATCAGGGACCCCAGCAGAGCAGCTTACTTTGAGGTCCTGAGAGCTAGACTTCTTGAGTTAATGTGCCTTTCTCCCAAACCTTTATGTATATGTAGGGGTGTGGGTCTATACATATGTTGTATATAGTATGTCTAGGTGTGTATCGTGTATGTGTTTGAGAGGGCAACTAAATTTCATTTTTGATGTGTACCGTTGTGCCCACAGTAAAAAAAAATGACAATAAAGTTTATCTTATCTTTTAATCGCTGTTGTTTTTTCACACATACCCCCAAAAAAGGGATAGGGTTTTTGAAATAGATGGGGCCAGAGTAGAGCTTTTTTATTATTATTATAATTTTTTATTTTTTTATTTTTCCAAACTCTCCCCCATACATACACCGTGATATTGATCAGATGTTAACATACATTCCTTTTTACATTCTTATATATGACATCCTTTTAATAAAATGAAGTAAATACATACACACGACTTTTGATGTTGCTTGCCCATTTCCCCTTTCACTGTATCCACACTCCTTCTTCAGAGTAGAGCTATTTTTGCTAGCAGAAAGAATTCAGTTTACAACTTAGCGAAATCATCTGTGAATCCAAATAGCATTGGTGGGCCACTTTAGCACACCTGCCCTTCAGTGCTGGTGCAAAATGGGGGGAGTTTTGAATCCAGGACTGATTGAGAAAAGGGAAGGAGGGTGAGAAGGAGGATCCTTACATCTTCATTGTGCAGCGATTGGATCCCTCAGATCCTGGGGATATTGACAGCATCTGTTGTGACTATTGTCTCACCAATATATTTGGAGAAATTGCTCTGCTTTGTGGTCCCGTGACCTTGGCTCAGCATGTCCTCTGTGATATTCTTAGTCCTTTGGACACATGGGTGGAGTATTCCTCCAGCTTCACGATCTCATGAACTTTTGTTCTTTTTCTCTGTTCTCTGTAACTGAAGAAGAAGATAGGCAGTTTGCACTCTTAAGGAGCACAATAGTTCCCCTTCCTGGCCTGCGTGTTGTGTTTTCAACCTCTGCTTGCTTAGGAGTTTATTTTTATATTAGTGGGGTAGCTTAGGTTTCTTTTTCATTTTGTTAAATCTCCATGTGTTTCCTCCCCGTGAAATAGCTTTGTAAATATTTATTATAAATGTGTTTGGCAAGTCGTGCTTTTATCAGTAAATATCTGCTAACATTTGCTCTTTGCTCACTATGGGAGATCTTCATGGATGCAAATTCTAGGAAAAGGAATAAAACAATGGCAGCCATGCCACCGGTGGGAACCATTTACATCAGCACAGAGTTGAAGTATTTGGAGATGGGGATGTTGGCGATAACCTAGTGTTTCTCAACTTCAACAATTTTAGGATGTGTGGACTTCAACGCTGGGAGTTGAAGTCCACACATTTTAAGGTTTTTGAGGTTGAGAAACACTGCCTTAGCCACATACTCCCAATATCACTATCTCCCAGTCCTTGTAAGAGCTATGGACAGTGAGGGAAATATAATGGAAAATTGACTTCTTCCCAAAGAATAAGATACAAGAGAAACTTACAAAAAAGGATGGCTGTGGCCTCAGTGCCTCCCATACCAGGATTGCAAGTTTGGCATAGTTTGTAACAGAAAACTAGCCAGGTGCATCTGGATTTCATCCCAAAGGCCATGTTTTCTCTGCTATTAATGACCATCATTACATGTGTGTAAGTGGTGGGATTCAAATACCTGAACAACCGGTTCTCTGTGTGGATGCCGCTTCCAGACATCTGTCCTGGGCCTGGGAGGCCTCCCCGGCTCAGAACGGACTTCTGGAAGTGGCGTCCACGCACTTCTGGTGGGCCGTTCTGGGCCTGGGCAGTCTCCATGGCTCAGAATGGACTTCTGGAAATGGCGTCCACACACTTCAAGCCGACTGTTCTGGGCCTGAGAGACCTCCCTGGTTCAGAATGGACTTCTGGAAATGGCGTCCACACACTTCAAGCCGACTGTTCTGGGCCTGAGAGACCTCCCTGGTTCAGAATGGACTTCTGGAAATGGCGTCCACGCACTTGCAGTGGGCCATTCTGGGCCTGGGAGGCCTCCCCAGCTCAGAATGGACTTCTGGAAGTGGCATCCATGAACTTCTGGTGGTCTGTTCTAGGCCTTGCCAAAAAGGGCTTCAGCTGGTTTGCCGAAGTCAATAAAAAATTAGCTTCCAGTTCTGCTGAATTGGTGCGAACTGGCTGAATCCCACCACTGGTGTAAGTTAAGGACATGGATGGCTACAGTATCCTACTTCTATGTCAGCTGCCACCTCATAACATTGCTGGCTCAGGAATTCTGGGAGTTGAAGTCCACAAACCATAAAGGGGGCATCTTTCCCCACCCCTGTTGTAGAGCATATTTTACCTATCTAAATGTCAAAGCTAAAAAACAACAACATTTAGTGAGGCAAGGTTGGCTTGTAGTTTGGCTATGCCAGGAAAGATTTCCTACCTCATTTTGTGAGATGACACCAAATGGTTCAGTTGGTGCAGCATCTCATTCAATATTTCATATCTTATTTCATATAAACATGTCAGGAGTGTATTGCAGAAATCAGGCTGGAGTGTGTCAGTTGTTCAGGTGTGGATTTGTGGATTATTTCTTTACATTAGCAGGAATCCAGCAGGCAGATGGGAGAACCAGAGCCATTCATGGACTGCGTGGTTGCACCAGCTGTGACCCCAGGACTTTTTGTGGTGGATTCTTCACCCCTGCTGATTGCTGGTAAATAAGTTAAAATTAGTGGTATAAACAAACTGGAGATTATGGAAGGGGCTGGAGGAGAACAATGTGTTTCTCACTCTGCATAAGCTCACTTTTTAATTCTACAATGTGATCCACCTTTTTCTCTGTTATTCTTCAGACCAGAGATCCTTGAACCTACAAAAGCCAAAATAGAAGTAAAACAACAAAGACTTTCTAGTTATCCTTCTAAACTTCGTATCCATCTTTCCGAATAAGGCACTGTAGCAGGGACAATGGCCACCGTCGATGAATGGGATGGATAAGCAGGACACAAGGGACCAAAACTGTAGGGGACTAATGGAGGAAAAAAACACCTTGTTTTTCTGCCTGTCCTTTTAAGAAGAAACACATGGTTCTAGTAAGATGCAACATAACAGTTGCTTTTCATTCACTTGTAGTATACCAATAAAAGATACTATGCCAGTGGTGGCGAACCTATGGCACGGGTGCCAGAGGCGGCACTCGGAGCCTTCTCTGTGGGCACATGCCTCCTCCCATGGCCCCCTCCTCACCAGCAGCCCCCCCCGGAGGAGAGCTGACCCTGGGCACAGCCCACACGAAGCAGTGCAGCCAAGGACATGGTAGCCGGGCAACGGGGACAAGACTCTGCCCTTGCGCCCCGTTGCGCGCAGATGCTGCTGCGGGGCATGGGCGGAGGGCGTGGCCACCATGGCACTGCTGGGCTGCCTGGGTGATCTGTGGCAGGCCATGGAGGTGGTGGGTGGCCCAGTGGGCAGGGCGGAGCAGGGACGGGCAGTTTTTGGGCACTCGGTCTCTAAAAGGTTCGCTATCACTGTACTACACCATCATACGTCAATTTGTTCGGCAGAAGGAACAGAGTTGACAACTCTATGAAGTGAGGTGATCCTAAGGACTCAGTAGCAGCCTTGATTTATTCCCCTTTACTCTCGAGGTCAATTGCACATGCTAAGATGCTGTTTCGTCTCACTCAGGAGAGCTTTGAAGGGCTAGGTCTTTCCAATAAATCGTCCAACTAAATTTAACATAGCAGTGTTTTCTGATTTGGCCAAACATGACCTCTGGTGGAGTTCAGACGAGGATGGTGCACTCTTCTTAGTTTTCCTGGATTTCTTAGCATCCTTCAGTAACATTCATCACTGTGTTCTTCTGGGCTCACCTAGGGCAGTGATGGCGAACCTTTTAGAGACCGAGTGCCCAAACTGCAACCCAAACCCACTTATTTATCGCCGGGTGCCAGGTGTCTGTGGTGGTCATGGCAGAATGGTTGGGTGTGGCCAAGGAGGGCATGGTCATCTGGATATTACTCATGGGCAGGGACTCCTGTGGGGGCCGGGCAGGGGGAGATCCAGGGTGTCACTGGTGGGTGGGATGGTGGGCAGGAGGCTCGTCCTGTGGGGTGAGGGGAGGCGAGGCAGGGTGGGGATGCCATTGCTACGGGGCAAGGCGAGGCAGGGGCCAGGGTGGCTGCTGCCTGACACCATCGGCCCCTGCACACAGAGGTCAGCGAGCGCATGGAGGGTGACGGTGTCCATCAGCAGCCACAGCCTGCTGGCCCCTCGACTGGCTTCGCAGCCCGCTGCCAGCAGTTCAGAGAAGCCGCCTCTGAGCTCAACGACCGGCCGACAGCTGAGGAGGCGATGCAGTGGGTTGTGCCTGGGAAAAGGAGAGCATGCGAGGCCAGGAGGGATGGGACAGGGATGGGGGGGAGGGAAACCAGCCGTGCTGGGATGCATCTGTCCACGTGAGACCTCGGCGAGTTAGCGGGTAGCTGCTTGAAGAGGGACGGTTGCCATTTCTGGGGCATGGCGTGCGTGCCCACAGAGAGGGCTCCGAGTGCCACCTCTGGCACACGTGCCACAGGTTTGCCACCACTGACCTAGGGAGTTAGTAATGGCAAGAGCAGAACATTGTTGTGCTTCTTTCCTTTCTCCATGGCCAATTCTAGTTGATGGTTGTGGGAAGTGAGAGAACATGTCCCAAACCCCTGACCTGCAAGTTGACATAGCACTCAATACATGTAGATGTTAAATAGACCCTCCCTATTTAACATCTACATGTAGCACTTAAGAGGTTATTTATTGGCACACAGTCAGTTATCATCAGTACAACTGTGGATGCATAACTATATATCTTGACCCCTGGCTGACCAAATAATGCTGTTGAGGTCTTGTCTCAGTGCCTGGAGGGTGGAGATGAGGAGAACAAACTTAATCTCAATTTGAGCTGTGGCTGCATGAACCTTTTGGATCCCAGGACTTTCCATCATTAGTTCTGAGTTGGGGTTATACTTCTCCAGACAGAAATAGATTTGTGCTTTTGGTATACCTATCAACCAAACAATGTAGGAAGTATTTTTATTCCAAAGTAATTCTAACTGCATTCCATGGGGCTTTCTCCTAATCTAGCAGAGTTAGGACTGCTTTTTTTTTTTACAATACCGCTGGAGTCTGGTTTTCTATAAAATAAGCCTGACCAAATTCAGTAAGATTTGTTCAGTCTCAAACTGCTACACGTAAAATTTCAGTGTTGTTTGCTCTTTTATGCATTATTATCCTGGAATAAGCTTCACAGTATTCAAAGGAACATGATGCCAATTCAGTGTGCAGAGTAATTATAGTGTGGGTTAGTTTCATTTAGCTCTGCCTTGTAGTTGTAATTCCTAGTCTGTTCTCATAATGCAAGTGGGTATATTGCTCAAATCACATCTATGAAGTAGAGCAGGGATTTCATCAGGTCTAGCTTAGTACATAGGGCTAACTTCATGAAAGCTTCAATGTCGCATCACATTAACACTGGTTGAATTATTTCTCATATGGGAGTTTTTCCATAATACATTCAAGCTTAGTTTAGAATGTCTCTCTGTGTGTATTATACATGGTGAAGTTGCATTACGTATAAGAAATCACCAGACCTCTGTAGAAATGCATAAAACCAAGGAAGAAAAGCCTTCTTGAATGCATTTGGGTGAATATTACAGGAAAAAGGAATAATATTGCCATAGGTGTATACTACAGGCCGCCCAACCAAGCAGAGGAAATTGACAAACTTTTTGCTGCTCAGTTAGCTAAGGGGTGCAGGAAACATACTACAGTAGTAATGGGGGACTTTAAGTACCATGAAATCAAGTGGGAAACAACTCTGCAGCAAGTGGGAGATCAAACAGGTTCCTTTGTCACTCAAAGGATAGAGAAGAGAACTAAAAGGTCAGCTTTACTGGCCTTAATTTTTACTAACAGAGATGAAATAATAGAGGGGTTTGAAGTTGCGCAAACTTTCGGGGAGAGTGACCATGTCATACTGGAATTCGACCTAAGGCACAAGTAATTGAACAAAGTCAAACTACTGTCCTAGACTTGAGAGATCTGATTTCAGTAATCTAAGAGAAAGTTTAGAAAGGATTCCACAGATGGAAATCTTACAGGCAAAAACAATCAAGATGCTTGGGAAACTCTGAAAAATGAGATTACAAAAGCCCAATCTAACACAATATCACAGAGAAAGAAAAACAAGACGCCCCAGATGAAGCCAGCATGGTTGCATAAAGAACTCCCTGACAAACTGAGAGAAAAAAGGACAAATATTAAAAAAAATGGAAAGAGAGATATATAACTAAAACAGAATACCAGCAAATAGCCTGAATCTGCAAGGATGAAGTCAGGAAAGCTTAAGGTTCAGAATGAACTAAGACATGCAAAAATAATATATATTTTTTCAACATGTAAGGAGCAAGAAAAAAGTCAAGGAAATGATTGGTGCACTTATGGGAGAAGAAGGCAAGAAGGTGACGGCTAGCAGGGAAAAAGTGGAAGTGCTGAATACATTCTTTGCATCTGTGTTCATGCAAAAGGAAAACATAGTCTAATCTATCAAAAGCAACACTGCAGGAGACAGAAGAGGAATGCAAGTCAAAATAGGCAAGGAAACAACAGTAAGAGAACACCTATCCACTTTAGAAGAGTTCAAAACACCAGGACCAGATGGGTTATATCCCAAGGTTCCGAAGGAACAGATGAATAACAGAATGACAGAAAATAATACAATCGCAGCTGAAAAGAAAAATGAAATATTCCGTATCACTTACTTAAATTCAATGGGATTTGAATTTTTTGCATAGCTTCCCTATTTATTTATTTATTTATTTATTTTTTAAATTTATATCCCGCCCTTCTCCTTGCGGACTCAGGGCGGCTAACAACCGGATAAAAATACAAAAATATCACACTACAAGTTTAAAAGTTAATTAAAAGGGAAATATTCATAATTGCATATTATGCATATTGCACCCCGTCGCCGACTCGGGGAACGTCGCCGAAGCGCCAGGTGTGCTTCAAGCTGCCGTTGTCAGTTGCCTGGACCCCGTACTTGCTGCCAGCGTCCTCTCCCCGCGTACCGTCCTATCCTTACCCCCTATGTGTGTCGAGCCCAGAGGGCTCGACACCCCCCTTTTATTTCTGCACATTTTTCCCCATCTGACTTGGGAGAAAGAAGCTGTTGCTGATGTTATTGAGCAATTGTTATTGATGCACTTTGCTCATGCATCATGAGCAAAGCTTCAGGGTTTTTAACATGTTGGAAATTGATGCAGTTTTGTGGGGGATGTTGCGCAAATCACTGTATCTCACTTCAAGATGTTATATTCCAGCTGAGAGATCTGTTCAACTGCTAGGAATATGGGTATTCCTTGACTTATGACCACAATTGAACCCAACATTTCTGTTGCTCAGCGAGACAGTTGTTAAGTGAGTTTTGCCCCATTTTATGACCTTTCTTGCCATAGTTATTAGGTGAAACACTGCAGTTGTTAAGTTAGTAACACGGTTGTTAAGTGAATCTGGCTTCCCCATTGACTTTGCTTGTCAGATGGTTGCAAAAGGGGATCACATGATCCTGGGACACTGCAGCCGTCATAAATATGAACCAGTTGCCAAGCATCCAAATGTTGATCATGTGACCATGGGGATGCTGCAAGAGTCATAGTTGTGAAAGCTGGGCATGTCACTTATTCTAGTGCTGTTGTACGGTTGAAAGGTCACTAAATGAATGATTTTAAGTCGAGGACTACCTGTTTATATATCTCGGCACGGTATGACAAAAGGCAACTTTCAGCTTGAAAAAGGTCCTTGCCCTCTTAGAATGGGTGAAGATGATAGAACTAACTTGTTTGGGCAAATAAAGATCAATGGCTAGATTTATTAGTAACTGGAAACACTTGGAAGCACTAATATGAGAATAATGTGGCCTTATAACCCATTTCCATGACAGGACTTACTACGCTGATAATCAAAGTGCAGCATGAAGCAGGAAAACGTTTTTGGTTCAATCACACGGACTTCCCATTAACATGCCAACGTTGACAGAAAAAAAGCAAAGCAACCTTTGATTTTGGGGTGAAATGTCATAACAACTCTAAGGCTTAATAGATTCTTGAAAGATTGATTTTGGGACAGGAAGTTGTTATTTTCATTAACATTAAGCTAGCGACATGATCACTCTCTCTTGAATGATAAGGGTTGATAGATCCTTGCCATTTGTTTGTGCCTTAATCCTTTTGATCCATTTCTATCCTCTTTGTTTATACCTTTGGAATCTACCCATTCCTGGGCCAGAGGGATGTATTCTGTGTTGTACAGCAGTATTCACCAAATTTCAAGCAATTATATGATAAATCTTTTCCAGTGTAAAACAGATAAGAGATTTTGCTAAATAGTATCTTTTGATTCTAGCCATTTTGTGGTTGCTAAATCAGTTTGACATCTCGGTGTCTATGTTGACGTCTGTATTAATACTGAATTCATGAGAAACCTGTTCTTAAAATGACATTTATGTATTAATTTGAAGAGCAATGATTGTGCTAAATAGCTGTGGTTCTTGCTGTTGGTTCTTTGAATAAGTTCTTTAATGCATTTACTTCAGAATAAGTTCCATTAAAGTTGACGAGTTTCATTTGGTAAGACATGTCCTGGGCTACATTCTAAAGTTTGATTTATTTTCTCTCTCTCTCTCTCTCTCTCTCTCTCTCTCTCTCTATCTATCTATCTATCTATCTATCTATCTATAGTATATATACACACATATACACATACATACATATATTAGGATTAGATGTCGGGTTGATTTAATTATTAGATAGAGATTTTATCTGAAATATTTGTTTATATATACATATACATATGTATTTTTTAAATGAGAAAGTTTATAATTATTTATAGACCTGTTATGTAAGGGGAGAAGAATTTATTGTTATTGTTTTTTTTTAAAAAAAATTCTTTCCAGCATCCAGCCAGGGTGGATTGTTTTTGTATGTTGAATATTAGATTTGTTTGATTTTTGAACACAATATTTTTTTGTTACTGTTGGATATATATTTTTCTGTTTGTTTTGTATTTTATTCTTGTTGATAAAACATAATAAATATATATTTTAAAAAAGAATATATAAACAGAATTTCTTCAAAATTCTGTGATAGTCTCTGATTTGAAAAGCAGGATATATGTGAAATTATGGTTATGGAAAACCCCCTTTGTCTTCCACTTTCTCAATTAAGAAAAAAAAAGACTCTCTGCATTTTCTTTGTCCCTGTGTAATTTTCTTTATTGTTTCTTGCAGTAAAATGTTAGAGCATAAAGACCTTGAGACAGAGAAAACTATTGCTTAAACATTCTGGAAATGTCTCTGTGTGTGATAAATGTATACCCCGTATTCATATTATTTTCTGCAATTATACTGGGAATGCAAAGAAATAAAAATTGTGTTCTTTTAAACAATGTTCATTTTGCATTCCAAGAAAAACACCGTTCACATTTGATCATTACCCTTCAGTAGGGGATTTTGCTTTCAATTGAAGAAGGAGAAGTAGCAAGTGTCACATTTAATTGAAGTAAAATCTAAGTAGCACTGGATAAAATCCACTCTAACATTTCAGGGAAGAAATATGAATATATTATAGAAAATTCAAATATAATATAGAAAAAGAAATAAATCAGTTACAGGGACACACTGCTGCTACTGAAGTTGGCAATCCTATAGATAGTTTTTCCCTTTACTGAATTCTGTCTAGCATATCATAAAGGTCTAGTCTAACATCCCCGTACTATGAAGTTCCTTGCCCTTAAACCATCACTGAGAGAGGTCTTGAAAATGCATAGAATTACCAGAATTATGCCACCTTATTGAAGGAAAAAGAGAAAATTCAATACCGGATTGCTATTGCCAGCACTAGTCTCAAATGTCACATGTCTAGTCATCATTTCCAAAAGCTTCTTTGAAAGTGCGTATAACAAAATGGAGATGGTGGAGATGGGTGAGGTTTTTCTCCAATGATTTCGTGAGTACATCACCTATTGTTTCATGTTGCTGTAATACCTACTTGGGTGCCGTCAACCGCTGTTATGATCTCTCCCCCATTTTTTCCTCCTAGTTGAGTTCTTCAGGGAAGCCATCAAGGGATAGACCAGTGGTGGTGAACCTATGGCACGCGTGCCAGAGGCGGCACTCTCTGTGGGCATGCGCGCCATGCCCCGAAGATGGCAACCGTCCCTCTTCAACCAGCCGCCCACTAACTCGCCGAGGTCCCACATGGCCGGATGCATCCCAGCACCCATGCGCTCGCTGGCCTCTGTATGCAGGGGCCGATGGTGTCAGGCAGCCACCGCCCCGGCCTCACCTTGCCCTGTAACAATGGTACCCCCGCCCTGCCTCACCTTGCCTCGCCTCACCCAGCAGGACGAGCCTCCTGCTCACTGCCCCACCTGCCAGAGACCCCTTGGATCTCCCCCAATCCTGCCCGGCCCCCACAGGCGTCCCTCCCCACGAGCAACATCGAGGTGATCACACCCACACCCACCCAATCTGCCATGACCACCACAGCCACGCCCACCCAGTGAGCCACGCCCACCTGGCACCCGGCGATAAATAAGTGGGTTTTGGGTTGCAGTTTGGGCACTCGGTCTCTAAAAGGTTCGCCATCACTGGGATAGACAATCACAATAAGTGAATGAAATAGAACTCTGGCAGAACAAATCACTATCAGGACCTTGGACAGTTCAGTAAGGAAGCTACGGTCAAGGTTAACTCTCCCTTCAAGACTTGTTGCTCTGATACTTATGCTCAACAGAAACAATACAAAAACCGAAGTGTAGATAACTCCTTAGTTCTATCCCTGTTTGTTGCTCACTCTAGATACAAAGATTCTCAAGCTTGGGATTCTTATGTGAATGTGGGAATTATGAAAGATGATGAACGTGTGTTTGCAGACGATGAGAAAGTTACATCCTTAGGTCAGAAAGGCATTAGGAGATCTCCCCTGAATTAGATAATTTGGGGTTTAGAGTTGTTTCAGAATTGGACAGCAACTAAATTGAACTTGAATAAATAAATACATTATTGATGTTTGCCAGAGTCCTACTGATGGCCCATAATCCATAAGATGTCAAGGTCTTCATCGAAATTGATGGACGAACAACACTAGTTTCCCGAATCTATGGACACAACAACTTCCGCACTTCCTCAAGCTTGCTGCTCTCCTCCAGCGCCAACAGGATGCAGTTTATCATATGAATTTCAGTCGAACAACAAGTGTCCTAATTTATGACACGTAAATGAATGCATGCAAAAATTTACTTATTTATATTTCTGTGGCTGCCCAATTGGTAGTTGTGACTCTGGGCAGCTAACATCAGGTACATGTTAGGTAACAAAAAAATAAACAAACCCCTCTGAGGTCAGCCACAATCACTTTCCTAACCTTTTCAGGATGGGCTTGTCTAACTCTCTAACATGCCATGGGAATATCAGAGATGAAATAGCAGTTATCCTGGTGAGCTACATCCATAAATGTTTGCAGCAAGTACATTATTAGGAGCTTTATTGGGTTACAGATCACTTTAACTGGAGCTGTTTGACCTCTCTAAGCATTCTGATACATTTGCAACCGATGGCCAGAAGGTTCTCATTAAAGAGGAGAATTCAACAATAAAAACATGATTTTACCATCTCCCAACACTTCAGAAAGGTCAGGAGGAAAGATAAACAACTTCCTGCAGCTGTGTCTACATCTGGCACACGACCCACTGCAGAGAACGTGCTCTGGAAAGATAAACAGATCTGCTTGTATCTTCCTGGTGTCCCTATACATTTAGCAAAGGTTACAGGATTGAACTTGGCTGCATACCTTCCATCAGTAATTAATTTTAAAAAGCTGTCAGGATGTAAATGAATACAAACCCTGATTATGAGCACCTAGGGATTAAAGGTTCATTTCCCATGGTCTTCCTTTATCTGACAGTAGGTTTTAAATCCTTCAGAGGGCGTAGGGTTGCCACAACTCATAGTTTTGCAAATATACCCATTTGGAAAGTTGCCCAAAATAAAGCAATGGAAGGATTAGCTCCATTAAGAAGGAAGAATGGAAATGCATAGTATAGGAAAAGAAGCCATAGCCTATTTGGAAAGACTGCACCTACACCATTGAACTCCTTGCAGTTGATTTACTCATTTATTGGAGAACAACCAAAGACCTACACCCATGTCATTAGGAAGACTTGCTGATCTGTGCAACCTTAAACATGTTTTTTTTTTAGAGATGCTGGAGGGAAGGAACTGTTTGTATCTGGGTTAGCAACATTTGGCTAGCATAGAGGGCTGAGCCTTTGAAGACTTTTGTCATAGCCAAAATACTTGAGAAACTCAGCATAATGAACTATTCCTTTTAGCCTGTTGAATCATTGGGAATATTTCTAGAGGCAATGAGCAGGAAAGTTGTTGTTGTTCTTTTACATTACTAATAGCTCTTACCTTTTGTGCAAACCAATTTGAGAATGCTTATTTGGAAGGTCGTTTATGCAAACTTAAATAAACTGACTGAATGCTTGGTTAAGATCACAGGAAAGTTTCGTATCTCCCGATTAGCATTTAAAAAAAACCTGGACAATTACAGGAGACCCCAAAGAGGCCTGGATAGTTGAGAAGAAGGAGGTCATCACATCAACGGGCAGATAAGGCTTCAGAATGATCAATCACAACTGCCCCAATTTAATCTGTCACGATGCCCGCATCTGATTAGATATTGCCTTTTTTAAAAAAACTGATCAAATGAGGTATCTCTGAGAAACGAGGAAGTATGATGTTGTTCTGGCAATTGTGGCTGCTGAAATCTAACCCGCAGGCCAATAATCTGATGTCTTTGCATTAAATCAGGCCCCTCTAATCTGGCGTCCTTCAGATGTGCTGATTTGCACATCCCATAATACACATGTGAACTGAAAATAATGGGAGCCGCGATCTCAAAGCAATACAAGGGAGAAAAAAAATTGTAGCATTTCTCCCCCTCCCCTTTTCTCTTATATTTACTGTTTTATCCTTCTATCATATTTTAATGTACATAATCTGTTTGCGCTGACATGTATGTTGGGTCTGTGACCTGTAGGTAAAGCAACTGATTAATAATTATGCCTGAGAATAGACTGGATAGTTTATCATGCCTTTCGCTTTACTGAATGAGGCTGTTTCTTTTCATCCGGATCGTACAAAGTCCAAGAATTTACACTAGGACACTAGGATAGAAGAGTATGCATGTTAGCATTTCTCTCCTAAGGTTCACAAACTGTTCTTGTATCTTATGATTAATGATTGTATCTATGATCTATCACTTTGTTGTTTGTACACTGAGAGCTTATGCACCGGAGACACATTCCTTGTGTGTCCAATCTCACTTGGCCAATAAAGAATTCTATAAAGAATTCTATTTTATTCTATCCCTATTCCTATTCATAATGTAAAAGGATCTTGATGCTCTGACTCTTTTGGCACGATAATTCTCTGAAAAATGAACAGGATTTAAATTTTTGTGGCAGGGAAAAAGCTGGCAAAATATCCCCCAAATATGAATTAAAATATGGTCTCCTTGGAGATGTGGAAGTTTAGATGCAACTTATTTTCATATTTGGTGGACGTGTAGCGATATAAAAGCATTTTGGATTAAGATTTGGTGGAATATTCAAAATATTTTTAAGAAAAAAATAAAGTTTACACCGCAGTTATTTTTGCTAGGTATTATGGAAGATTTGGATGCTAAAGAAATGAATTTGATGTTGAATCTTATAACAGCTGCAAGATTACTGGTAGCGCAATATTGGAAGAAAAATTCTTTGCCTACTATGGAAGAATGGAGAATTAAGGTGTCTAATTTAGCAGAAATGGCAAAAATTTCCGCTTATTTGAAGGGTCAATCTCAAGGAAAATATATTTTGGTTTGGAGAAGATGGATTGATTATATTCAGAAAAAATACGAGATTGAAAAGTATTACTTAGCTTATGAGTAAATTTTAGATTATTATTAATAGTTTATTATGGATGAATTTATATTATTTTTAGTAATAATATTTAATTATATTATTATTAATTATATTATTATTTTGCTGGTAAAGTGTTAAGATCTATCTATTTTGTAGAGTTAAAGTATGTGTGGATGGGACTTGATTGTAGTATATCTGGGTAATGTTATTTAATTTATGATTCTGTTTTTATAACCCTGTAACCAGCTCTGGGAAGTGAAGGGGGGGAGGGGTGGGAAGGAAGTAGGATATTGTATGGAAAATTATTTAAAACTTTTAATAATAATAAAAAAAGATATGGTCTCCTTAGGGGAAAAAATCAATTAAAAATCCTAGCGTGTCCCTATAGAAGAGGCCGTCGGGCAGTAGCTCAGAAGCTTGTTGACCAAGCCATTGTAAGCCCTTCTTCTTTCTTCCTGGTCACATGACCCAAAAGGAAGCTGCCATTAAGGGACAGAAAAGGAGTCTAGAAGCTTCTGCTTTCCATACTTTCCTCGCTCTATTAAAGCACCATGTAGTATACGAGTGGCTGTGTTAATGAACTTTTAGATGTCTGATAAGACCACATCATAACAACAAAGTATTACGTTTTTCCTTCTTTTACTTCAAGGTCATAATCGTAGCCAGCCTCTTATTATGAAAATCATGTATCTATACTAGAACTTTACTATCCTTTGTAACAATCCAACCCTGATTAACACATACTAAACCCTACAATCGGTTCAATCAAGATCTATTCTAGACTAAGTAGAAATACTTTGTATTTGACAATATTTTCAAAGAATACTGGAATGGAGCTTATTGAACAATCATGATTTGTGGACCGTAGTTTGAGAAACTCTGCTGTTATGTAAACCAGGATGTACATCCCTTGTATATCATGTAGGCCAAAAGAGGAAGCAATGAATAGGATATCCATAATATTTGTCAGTCAGTGGTTTGGCAGATGAGTGAGAAATCAAAAAGAAAGGAGAGATTTGTCATTGGCCAAAAATATAGGGAAGTAAGAAAATTGTAGCCCGAGAACTGTGTGTGCAGAATAGATTTAAATTATTTCAGTTGAAATGATTAGAGATACGTGGCTGTATATCCTTGGAATGCAAGCCTCTAATAGTAGTAAATAGCCTTAGACTAGATGGGTGTACTGAATGTGATAGCATTATATGTTCTGCATGGCAATTGTAGAAAAGAACACTGAATGACAAGGGAATATTGACTATCCAATGGCCCAAACCAGGTGTAGGCAACCTTGGCTCTTTTATGACTCGTGGACTTCAACTCCCAGAATTCCAGGCTCAGGAATTCTGGGAGTTGAAGTCCACGAGTCATAAAAGAGCCAAGGTTGCCTACCCCTGGCCCAAACCAATCCTAGCTAAGGAGTCAAGATGGGAGGCATGACAGCGTGGCCAAAACTCAACCAATTTTTTGTGCAGTCAGGTTTCAGTTGCATCTTCATGGGCACCATCGTCACTTCTTTGACTGCACCCTGTGATCATCCATGATTAAAAGCCTCTAACAATCTACAAAAGAGCAATGGGTTGTGATATTTTAAATAAACAACAGCCACGAATAAATTAAGCCTCTGATTTTACAAGCCAGCTGCTAAGAGGACTTTTGCTAATGGCTTTAAAAAGCTTTAAACCAACGGTTCTCAACCTATGGGTTGCGACCCCATTTGGGGTTGATCGACCATTTCACGGGGGTCGCCAAGCAAGGCTGTCTGCCATTTTTTTCCCCTTTTCCGGCGGGTGCCTTATCTCCCTTGGGCTGGGCCAGCTGGTGGTCGGCCTGCTCTGTCTCTGCCGCTTGCCAGCTACGCCTCGGCCGGCGCAGGGGGCAGAACCACGCATGCCCGGCGCTCCCGGGCAGGGAAAGTCCTCGACTTACGACCGGTTGGGTAGTCCTCAACTTACGACCGGTTTAGTCCTCGACTTATGACCGGTTGGGGTTCGCGGCATTAAAAAGGTTGAGAACCACTGCTTTAAACTGTTTAGGACGGGAGGGAAATTGAGCGTGGTTTGATGCTTGTGGCCTTTCGAGGCATTTCTACCTGTCCAGTGGGACTCTCCTCCAGCAGATGTGGGTAGGATTGCAGCTTCAGCTGAATTTTTATAATTCCACCATAATTAGATCAAGTAATTAAGTAACCTAGTGGTTCAAGGCCAAGGTTTGAAAGCAGAAAGTAGGGTGAAAATCAAGCTAGTCAAGGTAGTGGTTTGATGCTGCCATTGAGGTTCCACCTGGTTTTTATTTGTGATGTGGACCTTGGATTGTACCATCACAGCCACCCGTTTGACTTATTTAACCTCACCTTGTGGACCTCCCTGTAAAATCAGATGCATAACTTATAATAATACACATTGAATTACTATCAGCACCTGTATTCTGATTGTTATGCCTCATTGGCCTGGCTGCTTAAGAAAGGGTAAATTTTTAACTGCTAAGTTTGTAGGAATTGATAAGGGTTAAAGTTGTTTGGTGATTTGTCCTATTCAAAAGGCCTCAAAATAATGTCATGGGGAAAAAAAAACCTAGAATGGAATGGAATAGAAATTGGAACAGGAATGAAATAAAATAGAATAGGAATGGAATGGAATAGAATAGAAATGGAATAGAAATCCTTACTGCCCTTACTGGCCAAGTGTGATTGGACACACAAGGAATTTGTCCCCATTGCATAAGCTCAAGCAACAAGTGATAAATCATGATTATCATAATAAAATACAGTCATCATAAATCATAAGATACAACACAGTGATAATCATAGATGCTAAATAAGCAATCCATATAAATCATAATAGAATACTAAATAAAAACAATCAACATAAATCATAAGATACAAACAACAAAGTTATAGCCATAAGAAGCTAAGGAAATAGATAATAGGAAAATAATAATAATAATAATAATAATAATAATAAAAATAGATTTTTAAAATGAAATTAGAATCAAACACGGCCATTTAAGATGTAGATAGATAAAATACGATAAAATTATATTTCACTATCACCCCTACAATCTACCCCAATCGGTCTCACCTATGCCGATCTCAACCGAATCATTTTGCACAGGTGCCGTGTTGAATTCTGGCCGCACGTAAGGTAAGTCCATAGTCATTAAGTGAATCCATTTTATCCAAAGGGCTTTTTTGGGGGGGGCAGAAACCCGAAGTAACAACTGGAAACGGACAAAAAAACCATTGAAAATTGTAGCCACATGACCACAGGATGCTGCAAACACTGGTAAAAGGTAAACTGGTTTCCAAGCACACCAAATGACTCTGTGTGTGTGTGTGTGTGTGTGTGTGGTTGTCATAAGTTTTAATTTGGGTCATAAGTATCTTTTTGGAGGGGGGGGTCCATTGTAACTTCAAATGGTTACTAAGTGGCTTGTCATAAATTGAGGACCATCTGTAATTCATTACCAGCCATAATATATAATCCCCTCTTCCTGCTTCAAAAAAGGATGACTCTCCTTCAGATTTTGTTTTGGGTTTTATCCCACTTTGATCTAAGCTGCATTTTACCAGGTTGTCATTTTCCCCAGTGGCAAAAAAAGAATGGTTTATGAAAAAGAAATAAATAAAAATTATCGGTTTCCTGGCTCCACTCACAATATTATTGCTGTTGTCTTAACAGGATAGTTTTATTAAAAAAGCATACGGTGGATGGAATTATTCCCCCCCCCATGTTACAATGGGACTGAAGAAGAAAAAATGTATCTAAAACAGTGAGTTATTTGCAATATGTTTTATTTTTTTTAATGACTTCTGCTTCAAAAAAGCTACAGAGAAATCTATTACTATGTTACTATGGCCTGAATAGAAATTCCCCAGAGAAGTTGTAATTGGTCCAATCTATTTTTCTTTTCTCATGCTTGCAAAAAATAACTATAGGTAGAGGCTAAGATTATGGGGTAAGGAGGAAGCAATAAAACTGTCGAATATTGTGGTGCAGTGAGTGGGTTGAATTAATAAGAGTTTCTCATTTCCTTTATAAAAGGAAATTCTTATTTCCTTTTATAAATATATACTTATTTCATATTATTAGGACAATATTAACCATTATATATTTGCTTAACGTCATAAATACTTAACTCATTCCCCAAATTCTCCCTTCCTTTCCTTTTATATTGCTATAAAATTCACAGCACTGATATTTTGTACAAATGAACATATTTGGCTTCTCAGAGCAGATTTAATATCTGTAATGCAATTTTATTTGGGTATCTTAATTTAGTTCTAAAATGCATTTACAGTATAATAGACACAGAACCATTATGAAGGAAGATTATAGACAATGCCCTTATATTTACAATCTTCAACACATTTGATATCAAACAAGAGCCATGTAGGATTAGCCTAAAGGCCCATCTGATCCAATATTCTGTTCCCATGATAATCAATTAGAGGTTTATAGAAATCAATAACAGATTGATTGAAAACTGTGGTACTAATAGCCAACTAAAAACTGTATTATGTACAATTTGTATTGGGCATACAGCAAAGTAAACAAACACTGAGATTTTTCTTTGAAGAATGTTTCAAACCACATTGCAACACAACAAAAATTGTGTCATCAACTACTCTTGCAGGCTGTACATCAGACTTAGATATCCCGTTTAATTTACCATATCATTGGGAAATTTCATGGAATAAATTCAGTGTTTGTGAAACATTACCACTATGTTATCACTTGGTATGCAATCAATCAAGTGAAGTGACTTTAATGTATTATTTCCTCCAGTGATGTAGCAGGAATTTACAAAAATATCTAAATGTTACTTCATTCCAAAGGAGAAGGAAAAGGATAATTATGGCATCTAAATAATAAGATATATATGGTACAGAGATGGATTAATACAGTACACAAGCAAAGTAATCAACAATACTGAGTACATTTTTAAACAATGGCCCTTTCCACATTTTACATCAAGCTAAAACTATTCTGGATTATGGCTTACTAAAAATGAGCACAATTATTTCTACTTGTTTCTTCCTGCCTATTAGAGCAACTCAACAAATTTCTTCCGTGCTTTATTAAAGACTATTAAAAGAGTATGTAAAAGTGTTACGAATTTAACCAATGAAGTCATAATAGTCTAATAATTATTTAGCAGTTATAACAACGTCAGGTGATAGGATGAGAATTAATGATTTAAATTACAAGAACAAGGAATTAGACTAAACATTAGGAAGAATGTCCTGGTAGTATAAATTGTTTGACAGTAAGAAAAGACTGCCTCGGAAGTTAATGAACTTCCCTTTGTTAAAAGTTTATAAGAAAAGGTTGCACGGCTACCTATCAAGCTATAATAGTAGTGGCAATTTTGCACTTTTGTGCTTTGGAATGATTCCAATCACAACGTGTAATATGTGTTCATACAAATTCGAACTTCTTCTTGTGCCATATCCATACTTAAAATGGATTACCCGTGTGCACATCTGGGAAATATATTGTTATGTGCTAATGGTTTATTGAATTAATTTATAAATAGTACTGATCTTTTAGTAAGCTGAGAGACTTTTGAATAAGAATCTCTAAGTCACTTAGGTGAGTTAGGTGACTATTCAAATCAAATAATCCGCTGGGTCATTTCAAATGAAAGAGATCCATGGTGTAGTTTATAAACCTCCTTTCGCTGGATGGAATTCTTCTGTATTCAGGTATTCAAATCATGCGCTTTGTGTGTACTACACACACAAAGAAAAAGGTTGGCATCTCCTCAGAAAGTTCCTCCTTTCTCTTGTCACACCAATCAAGATAACGGTCATCAAAAAGATGAGAGAGTAGTGGGTTTTGTTACACAACCTAGCATCTTCCAAATGTGTTGATCTGCTGTTGTCAATATATATTTGCTTGAGAAAGCTACTCTATATACTGAGAGAATATTGGTTTCTGATTGTTTATTACTGAAGTTTGTTTTACGTATTTCCTATTTTGCTATCATAAACAATTTGTTGTTGTTATTTTAATGATGACCCTTAATCAGGGTTAGACCTGGTTATGATTTTAAAGAAAGATAATCAGAACTATTGGAAAACTGAAAAACATCCTGGAAAAAGGCAATAGGAAATTACTTCCACTATTACTAAAAACGATGTGTCTTTGTAGTTGCTACCAAGAATTGAGTCCAGTTTGAGGGAATTCTACCTCTTTGTATATTCAAATAATTTTTTTAGCATGTAGAAAATCACACACCGTCTTATGCCAGTCTATTTAGTCTGAATTGTGGTGGCAGATATAGCCCTTGTATCACATCAAAGAAGAATCTGTTAATCGGAGGCAAATTTGTATACGGTGCCCACTTATTTGAATCCATGTTTAAGTCTTAGAAATTCAGAACAAAATCTTAATCTTGCTGCTGTCAAATGCAAAACTGCCCCTGGCTTCAATGAATTATGACTTTGTTCTTTTATTTGTGCAACCCACGTTGGTCTTTTATAATCTTAAGACTTGAACGGTCCTTCTGCTTCATTTTCTGAGATGGAAACATAAATATCTCATTAAAGCCTTAGGGCTAGGGGTTTTTTTTGGGGGGGGGGAGATGATTGGTCTGTTCTAAAAGAGAAGAGGTCAAGGGTCAGTTGTAAGCAGCAATGTTGGAAAAGCATGTTTTCTTTTAGAAAGTGGAGTTTTCACTTCATCCTCCCTTGCTAATTTCACTCATTGGCCTCTGAAGTGGCTTTGGTTTCAGGGTCAAAGAAGGCCCCCATTTGGACACAGCTATTAAAATAAGATAGGAAAGCCATCAAGGACAGAACTGTGTTTGGAAAATAGAGGGCCAAAAGTATTATGTCCTATCAGAGCTAAAGACAACTGTAATCCATTCTCAGCCCATGAAGAAGCTGGGTAAAATATTTTTGTCTGAGGAGAAACAACAGGAAGAAAACACAAGCCATTTTCATTGGAAAAGTGGAGGGGCTTCACTCTTAACACTATCATCTTCCCCTGTTTATCTAAGTTAACCACCTCCATATGAGCAAACAACCTAAGTGATTGTTCCTCTTTAGGTATCTCCATTAGACATTCTGTTTTCCCTTAAAATATACCAAGTAAGATGCTAACGAATGCTAGAACCAAAGCAAAACTTTATCTGAACCTTTTCTATGGAAAGAAAGAAAGAAAGAAAGAGGTGAAGGAGAAGATTATTAACCCGATCTACTTTTGCATCTCTCTATTTGGCCAATCCAAAATCTAATCCCTGTAATGGGCGCCAATGTAGATATTTACCTACTTTGAAATCCATGCTTACCGGGTTCAGATTGGGCATTCTGGATGTCAACAAGGAACCAAACCTTTGTAAATCTATAATATATAGGATAACACATTCCGGTGCAAAATATTCAGTATTCTAAGTGTTTTGGATGGAGATGCTCTGTCTAAAGTCACTGGGAGAAGGACTATTCCAGTATCTCAGGGGCTGCCACAAAGAAGAGGGAGTCAAGCTATTCTCCAAGGCGCCTGAAGGCAGGACGAGAAGCAATGGATGGAAACTGATCAAGGAGAGAAGCAACTTATAACTAAGGAGAAACTTCCTGACAGTTAGAACAATTAACCAATGGAACAACCTGCCTCCAGAAGCGGTGAATGCTCCAACATTGGAAGTTTTTAAGAAGAGACTGAACAGCCGTTTGTCTGAAATGGTGTAGGGTTCCTGCCTGAGCAGGGGGTTGGACTCGATGACCTCCAAGGTCCCTTCCAACTTTATTATTATTATTATTATTATTATTATTATTATTATTATTATTATTATTATTATTCCATCAAAGGCGCAACCGTTTTGCATTGGGTCTAATAGCTTTGCCTCTACCATTTTTCCTACTATATTTTTCCTCGTGTTAAACCTTTTAATATCTAAGCTGATAGAATGTACAGTTTTCTGTTGGATCCATCAATGTAATAGTTAAAGTAGGAATTAATACTTTAAACCCAAAGAATTTGTTTTTATGTTGTGAGACAAAAAAACCAAACCTACAACAACAACAAATAGCAAACAATGGCGTTTCTGAGGAAAAACCCCAATTGGAAATAGACTATGTATGTGTATAATTTGTTAGAACAGGGGTGTCAAACTGCCGGCCCACAGGCCGGATGCGTCATGGTGAAACTGCGCCCACCCCATTGCTGGCAATGGAAAAAAAGTCATGATATGTCATGACACGTTATGTGACGTTGCGAGTTTGACACCCCTGTGTTAGAACAATGGTCTCCAAATGTGGCAACTTGAAGACTTGTGGATGGCTTCCTTAGACACAGAAGACAAGTGGGTATTTTTGGTCTTTGGATCAAGCAGCTTCTCTCAACCTGAGACTGGCAAATAAAAAAAACATATTTCCACCAGCTTGCACTGGCCAGTGTAGAGTAATAATATGTCCCAAATATAATATAAAAAGTACCTCGGTAGCAAGCAGTGGCTGTGTAAGAGGGGAAGGGAGAAAGAGAAAGAGAAGAGGGCTAATAGAATGTCATATATTTATCATGTCTACTTTGCTTTTTAATTTTTGAAAAATGATCATATTGTATTTATGTTGGAGATGCAATGAAACTATTGTTTCTGATTTCTGTCATACTACCATTCATAACTAACCTTGAGAAGTAAATTCCTCTTTATTCAATATTTATGTACAGAATGTCAAGTTGCTTTTTTTGCAACTCTTGTTTTTTTTCTTCCATTTAATCATGTTCCATACCCAGAGACTACCGCACAAGTCCCTGCAGTTTTTTTTAGCAAGGTTTTTCAGAAGTGGTCTGCCATCACAACCTTTGGGGGGGGGGGAGAGAGAGAGAGAGAGGTCAAGTCACCCATCTGGGTTTATGCCTAAAGTGGGACTAGAACTCACAGTCTCCCAGTTTCCAGCCTTTTGGAGGCATCTAACTAGCTATTACAGTTCGTAACAAATTTTAATTTAGTTTTTGTTCCCGGCTACAAACTGTGTTTTCCTAATCCTTTATGCCTAAAATAAATAGAAAATAGTGATTGTTCCACAAAAAACTTTGCTTCTGTGGTCAGGACAATGATGTTTTGAAATTTATCTGTTTTCAAAAACATTCTCGGTTCACGTTCAATGCTGAATAGACTTCCAGAATATTCTGGAACTGTGAGAACCATCCAGAAGTTGGCAGAATTGATAAAAATTCACCTGTTTTGCCTCTATAAATATTAAACTTTTGTAGGCCGTGGTCACAAAATCAAAATTTGTGATGAATATAGCCTTTTTTGCATAGGTTTTAGACATAAGCAGCTGACATGTAACACTTGGAAGCCAGGAAACAAAAATGGTGTTAAATAGTGTTATCGATTCTAAGCTACAAACACTGAAACTACGATACAGGAAACTCCAGACTAGACTTAAGCTTATCAGTGTACAGGTTTGTAGCTACCATAAATAGGGAAACTGTCATTCCTGGTTTCAGAACAAACCCATACAGGATGAAAATAGACACTGCAGACTTTGGGATTGGATTTGCTGGTCAGATCTGATTCTTGAAAATTGGTTCTAGTTAAGATACCGTCCTTGCACATTCAGTTTTTTTCTTCTTGTCCATAGTCTGAGAAAATACTTTAATGGATGGTCCTGGAACAAATTTGTAGCATTTTTAAATAAATTCATTCTTTTTAAAATTCACTTTAAAAACTATTCAAAGCTGTGTAAGGTTGGGCAAAGAGGATTAAAATGATTTTGTAAATACCTTCCGAAAGATCGTGATTTTCTAATAATTACTTTCTAATGACTCAATTCTCTTTCTGTACCAACTGGAAAAGATTCTCAAAGATGTGACAAGATGTGGTTCTTAGTTGGCTGAATTATCTGAGATTGGAAGTCACTTAAATATTCTAAAGAGAGGATATAGATAATTAAAAGTCTAGCTTTTGGAAGTAATGCTAAATAATACAATAGCCCCAGAGAGTGCACACACATCTTTACATTCATTTGTTCAGGCTGACATTCTGTGCAACGTGTGATCAAAAAATATTCTCTTCTGAATATATTGAAATTGACTAAATTAGTTGAAATTATCATTTCAGTTAGTTATTGAATTGAAATGGAAATATTGAAACAGCAGTGTTCCCAATATTTGAGGGGCTGCCACAAAGAAGAGAGAGTCAACCTGTTGTTTTAGAATCAGAGGCATCGAAGCGAGGCAGGACTAACAAACACAACCTCTTTAATGAGATCACAACCAGAACAGAACAGCAAACAAAATGGTGCTGGCCCTTTTATACTCCCTTTGCAGGGAAAGCATCAGCCTATCAATGCAAGGCTAGTCTCCCACTTTGCACATGCTCACAAGGCTGGAGACAGCCTGTCTGGTCCCGGGCAACCACATGGTCTGCCCGGACCTTCTGCAGCTTAACACAACCTATTTTCCAAAGCACCAGAAGGCAAGACAAGAAGCAACGGATGAAAACTGAACAAAGAGAGAAGCAACCTAGAACTGAGAATTTTTCTGACAGCCAGAGCAATCAATCAGTGGAACAACTTGCCTTCAGAAGTTGTGAGTACTCCATCACCAGAGGAGAGACTGGACAACCATTTATCTGAAATGGTATAGAGTCTCCTGCTTGAGCAGGGGGTTGGACTAGAAGACCTCCAAGGTCCCTTTCAACGCTGTCATTTTGTATTCTGTAAATGCAATGCTTGGACCCTGCAGTTCTCGGATGTCAATCTCTCTTGAGTTCAACTCTCTAGTTGGTAGGTTCAAACATGCCCGCATAATCTATATGTATAATGTAGCCTTGAAGTGCATTAGTTTTAATTGCCAAAACTGTCCATTTCATGGACATGAAGTCTCTTGGCATAATAAATCACTTCTTTCTGACCAGTTCATGAAAAGAGGACAATTTATCTCCACTAAATGCAACTCTTACCTATTTCACGAAAAAGAAGAAATTGCATCTTGCTATACAATAGATACGAAATTTCTTGGATCGTTGCCCAGCCAGTCCAGCATGCTTTATTGAATAATGAGAAATCCCCATGGCATTGGAAATGTGTGGTGTTTTAATGAGATTTATCCAAGTAGTATGGGAACTACCTAGCTGTGGGTGGCTGGGATAAAATATTACTATTAGTGATTATAACTGTTTAGTATTATATTAACTACTGTTATTTAATATTTGTACCCGGATGATAGTCTGCTTGCTAAAGCATTGATTTCTTTGTGGGGAGTAACCACACTATTGTATCTACCCTTATCCTTACCCCAACCCTACTCTCCAACCCCATCCAATACCCATACCAATCCTATCCCTTCCCCACCCTTATAAAATCTAATAAAATATTTATTAAAAAAATGCCCATCTGAAGAACAAATGTTCAGGAGTACTTCTCGCTATGGATGCTTCTTTTCAGCCACTGCTGTCAATCAAAGTTTTAGTTCAGTCATCTTGGTAAAGGCACAGAGGCATTATTTTCTTGATTATCTTAAAGCAGCCTCTACACGTGCTATCATCTAATGGATAAGAAAACATGGAAAAAATTAGCAAGCATAATGTCAGGTCAGAGAATGATTTTATATACAAGAAAAGCAAAGCATGGTGGTTTGTATCTGGCAACCATCTGAACGAAACAATTGTTCCAATAATATTTAATAATAATAATGATGATGATGATGATGATAAAGTTGGAAGGGACCTTGGAGGTCATCTAGTCCAACCCCCTGCTCAGGCAGGAAACCCTATACCATTTCGGACAAATGGCTGTCCAGTTTCTTCTTAAAAACGTCCAGTGTTGGAGCATTTACCACTTCTGGAGGCAGGTTGTTCCACTGGTTAATTGTTCTAACTGTCAGGAAGTTTCTCCTTAGCTCTAGGTTGCTTCTCTCTTTGGTTAGTTTCCATTTGCATCTAAACAAATCTTCATTTTAACAGAATTTACAGCTGCATTTCTTAAGTATCACATCCATGCACAATACATTCATGCATCTACATGTGTTCCTATTTTTCTTTTCTTTAAAAAGAAAGTGACATTAATTTTCAGCAATAACAAAAAAATACGGATCCATTTTGGGAAACTCGGGGAAGCTATGTCATCAGCAGGAAGACATTTCGGAAGGAAGAATCAGAACAGTTGGCTTGACTAGCATCCAGCTTTGCTCTGGCACACAACATCATCTGTCACCAGGGCCAAGTAACTTCACTGAAGCAGATGTTCAGTGGTAAGTTGCTAGCTGTTGTTATGGGGTGTTGCATCTATTTTCTGAAACATGTTCATAAATCATGTATCC
>NW_015387473.1:171708-181681 GCF_001527695.2 Protobothrops mucrosquamatus | reverse complement strand
GGGCCATGCCTGCGCGATGGGGGAGTCGCGCAGGGCCAGCAGTTCCCTCCTAGAATACAGTCCCAAGTCTTAGAAGGAGGTCCAACAGCAGAGTTGGGAAGGGGAAAAGTCCTCGTGGTGGTGGTCAAGGGGTTAGATGGATTGGGAGAAGGTAGCGTAGTTCGTTGATCTTTATACCCTCCATAGAAAAGAGGGGGGGTAGGTACAGTATTTCTGAAAACACATATTTAAATACTTAATTTCATGTTTAAACATGTGTTCATTTGAATTAATTAATAACTGAGAATTTGAATTTGTGAGAATAGCATTTAAATCAGAAGTTCATTTTTTTTTGTTTTTATGTAAAAATGCATAAGATGTCTTTGTTTCTCAACTTTAGTAAAGTTCAACTTTACTAAAGTTGAGAAACAAAGACATCTTATGCATTTTTTACATAAAAACAAAAAAAATGAACTTCTGATTTGTCATTACAATAGCACTTAGACGTATACTATAGACTTATATATATCCATACTGCTTTATAGCACTTTTTTTCTTTTCTTATACTGTTTGCTTTCTCTTTCCTTTCTTTTACTTTTTTCTTCCTTAATTTATATTAGAGAATATTAGTTTATGTCTTCTTTTTCTAAAATGTTTTGATAAAAATTATGTACATAGACTAGAGAAACACTGCTTTAGAACCTGCCGGTCTGTATTCCTTTTCTAAGAATCCATGTTTAGGGGTTGCTACACAGTTTAAGAGCCTTTTAAAGATGGCATGCCCAGCACAGATTTTCAGTACTTAAACTTACTTTTCAGCAGCTTCACATGTTAATCAGACTTCATTACAGGATAGAGGAAAAAAAATAAGAAAGAGTGAATTTCATAATTCATAGCACTCAGCCATACAGTCTTTAGCTTATGTTGGACATAAGAGGCATTTGCTTTAGTGTGAAAACTGAGCTTTGTCCCTTTAATTGCAGGGTGCATCTCTTAAAGAGAGAGCAAATAATACTCCAATATTTGGTCATCCTTATATATCAATAGCATAGAAATGCAACAATGATGTGGGAAGGATCGTTTTTCTTCTCATTCAAAAGAAATCAATATACGCAAACATTTGTTATGTTTAATAACAAAGTACAACATGGCCGCACAGTCCCACAAACTGTAATCGTTTCACTATCTATTGGTAACATGCCCAATTGCACAGGTTGCTGGGACAGATGATGATGAGAACCACAATAGAAAAGTAATGTGGAATGACATCATAGAAGGTTCTAGAGATTCCAGGCGCACTCACGTCCCTGGATTGCTTGTCACTGCTCTGACATTGGATTAAAAGCTAAGGCTGTGTTTGCTCAAAAGTAAGCGTTACTTCCTTCCTGAGAGAGATTCGTTTTTAACCTAAGCATCTACATCTTTTTTATTTTTTTTCCTAAGAGACGTAGGCAATCATTCTTTTTCCTGGCTCTGTTACTGATGAAATCTTTGCTTCATGCAGACAGAACAGAAGATGGTGCTACTGAGCAGCTGGGAGAAACAGCCCTTCCTTTTTCCTTGCGTTTTTTGCATCCTGATAATCTTATCCAGAAGGGCATCTAATTACATTGTCAAGTAGGGTTCATCTGCTACCAACATGTTCCTTTGTCTTTCTGAGATAAACCAAACAAGTTCAAAGCAAGGTTTTATGATTCAGCCATTCGATTGGTCCCAAGTTACTAAAGGAAATGCATTAGGCAGAAAGGGCACCACAATTATCTTCTCTGACGTCTCTGCTAAAGACACTTGGGCTGTGACAATCTGTCTCACGACTAATGAAAAAAATCACGTAGAACTGCTGCCCCCTGTTATTGTTCAAAAAGGGGATATATCTGCTGACTTTGCAAAATGTGATCAATAGCGGGAGGAATATAAATTACAGAATTGAAAGACCGTTCTATTAGCACTCTGAAGACTTTGCAATATTTGCCACAGTTATATTTTTTTCAATAACAATACAACTATTACTTGTTTTTCAATAATAATGCATTTATTATTATTGTTATAGCCTGAAAGATTAAGTCTAGCTATCTTTGTAATTCCCATTTCAAGACTTCTGTTGAACAGAATGATATTTGTATTGTGATTCACTCAGGAAATCAAATATATTCTGGCTATAGTTTCAGTTAAGGTTCTATGTCCTTAACATTGGATATTTTATGAAATCATTAACTATTGTCATCTTACAATTCTGATACTATCAGAAAATGGAGAGAAGTACATAAATGGAGTTGTAAAAGGAAAAAGAGATGACAGTTACTAGGAGCAACATCTGTGCACTCTCATCCTAGCTTACACTAATTTTCCAACGATTGCTCCATTCATTACAAAGCATTGTTACTCACAGTGGCACAACCCTGATTTCCATACATTTAGGAACTGAAGCAAAGAGAATAAATGGGGCCTAATCAATACCACTTTTCATTTTCTTTCTAATGCACTGCCTTTCTCTTTCTTTTCCTCCTGTGCCCAAGTCCAAGAACGATCCTGATGCTACACTCATAAAATGTAATTCTTCTGCAGAAATACAGACAATAATGCTTTCCATATTCAGGCATATTGCATATTCTAATGGCATTTGGCTAAATTGAGTATGGATTTAACATCAAAGGCTTCATGAATTTTTCAAATGTGATATTAAAGTCAATATTTCAAGTGAAAGATATTTCAATTTAGTTGCATACACAACAATAAAAAAAAACCCTTCTCTATAAGGCAGAGTTACTAGTGACTGTGGCAGTATTAAGTTCATTCAGGAAATTACTAGTTTATAAGAAAATCAAACACAAGGTTGGAAAATTGCAACGAAGCTGAATAAATTAGACTAACCAATATGCACTGCTGTGCTTCTATCTCTCGCAGTCTGGAACAGAACGTGCCACTGGGTATTTCATGACTTCAAGCTGGGCATGAGTCTCATTCTTGAGTTTCTTTGTTTGTTTGTAACTTGGCTGACTAGCACTAACACTTGCATTCCAACTTAGTAAATCTAAAATTATTTTCACCTCGCCTCATGGGCACCCTCAACCCCAAGCCCCAATCAGAGTGCCAAAGTGGTGGACAGATGGCAACAAGTACAGAAACAGTAAAGTAACAGAGTTGGAAGGGACCATGGAGATCATCTACTCCAACCCCTTGCGCTCTCAGGAGACCTATACTATTTCGGATAAATGGCTGTCCAGTCTCTTCTTAAAACTCACAACTACCGAAGGCAGTGTGTTCCACTGGTTAATTGTTCTCACTGTTAGGAATTTTCTCCTTAGTTCTAGGGTAGCTTCTCTCCTTTGTTAGTTTCCATCTATTGTTTCTTGTCTTGCCCACAGCTGTTTTGGTAAATAAGTTGGCCCCCCTCTTCCTTGTGGTACAATTTTCATCTCTCACAAAATTTTGGTTTCTGCCTCTGGCATTTGGGGTGGGGGGATTATTGTGCCATTTCTTGGCCTTAGGACCATCCTTAAGCATCTGAAATAATCAGATTGGGAGGTCTTAACTTGGATAGCTAAGAAAGTTGAGATGCAAACTCAATTGAGGGGTACCCGGAGCTAGCCAAGAAGATGCAAAATGATGGAACATATTGTTACATGACACAGTAAGGGTTATCTTTCCATACTCAGTTGTTATATTGCAAGAAGACAGTAAGGAACAGATTTGTGTCATTACATTGTGACACACAGTCCACCGCTTGTCCACTCCAGATGCCCATGACCAATCACTATAGTTTTTGCATGCATATTATGAGTTTGGGATTTGATTATCCTATTTGGTAGCTTACTATTTTCTTTGTCCACTGCCCCATCCTTTTCTAGCATGAATCATCTGGAAAAGTAAATGAACAAAAAAGATCAATTGAAAAGAATGGCTAAGATCCAGCTTCATACCGAAAAGATGATAAGACCCTTTCTGTAAGGAAAAGTTAAATATTTCCTTCTTAACTGTATTTTACTGGCATTTTACTGCACTTTTATTTCATTCTCATTGTAATGAGAATTTGCAGGATTTTGTAGTTTTTAAAGAAAATAATTGGTCATCATTCACACTTTCCCTCAATTTTGTGTTGTGGTCTTCAGGTTAAAAAAAAATGCATTGATGGTGGTGGTGGAGAGAAGTCATTGAAAAATGCACAGGGAGTTTTCAAAAATGTGTTAAATTATTGAAAGCCCTTGCAAAAAATGAATGCATATATATGGCTATTAAGAAAATGGGCAATAATTAAGTTCTTTAAAAAAAAGATGTGATGGGAAAAAGGAATTCAACAACTTTAGGAAAGAGAAATTGAGAGAAACTGAAATTGACCATAAAAATCATTGGCCATCTTACTTGGATATTGTTGAGCTGAAAAGAGTAATCACATTATTTAGCGCCCAGTTACTATATATTAAATAAAGCACAGACTTCTACTCTTTACAAAAGAAAAAAAAGACATAAACAAAACTGTCAAGTATATTCTCAGTATCCTCTTACTTAAGTCTCTTTTCATTCATGATCAAAGAACATACTTATCAAGGGTGAGAATTTCCAGGAATGAATATACAGAACTGCACCACTGAAAATATATACTGATGGAAGCCACATTTTCATTGCAGACTTATTTCCTGCCTGGAAAAAAAAAACAGTTCATTACATCAGCATGGCATGCCTATCAGTACAGTGTTATATTATGATATCTTGACATATCACTCAAAAACACATGCACTCGTATCACTTAATGCTGCAAAATGGAACATCTGATTGTAGCCCATGAAAAAACAACAGCCTCTACAGTCCCGGAAATGCTATGCTATCAGAGCATCCAACACATCCTTTTTAGCTGAATATAGGAAAATGTTGATTACGCCTTTTCCAGGATTTAATACACTACTGCTGCTGTTTAACAAGTCAGGGACTTGAACACCAGCAATGTTCTATGGGGGTTTTTTTTGTCTGTCAATGTTGATCCAACTGCATCATAAATCAAGGGATTCATGAAGCCCCTTGTCTTCTGTTATGAATAGGACTATTTCTTCCTTATTATCTTTAAATGTGGTCTGATCATGGCCATTTCGAGTCATCCTCAAAATTATATGGTATATACCATTTTTATACCATTTTTAACACTAATTTCATAAAATCATAACATTCAGATGCAACCTCAAAACTTTGGGAATATATAGAGAAGGAATTCACTGATACCAAGTAGCTGCATTCCAGGGTCCCTATCCTCTTTCTTGCTCTCATAATCCTCTACTTCATTTCTGATAGTGGGAATGCCTGCAGAAGGCTCTGCATTAAAGCTCTTAATGAACATGGACACGAGGGCTTCTTCAAACCCCTTGATCCTAAACTGCAGAATTGTCTAAAGGTCAAAATCAGAATCATGGATAGAACTTGAAAAGGATGGAAGCCATCAGTGGAGAAAGAACATAGAAGGAGGTAGTGGGTGGAGAAGGAACCAAAATGGCTACTTTCAGCCCCATACTTGGCTGCAGACATACATATGAAAGCCAGCTTGGTCTAGCGGTTAAGGCACCAGAATAGGAAGCAGGAGAGTCCGTCCTACCTTAGCCCTGAAAGCCAACTGGGTGATTTTAATCACTCTCTCAAACTAACCCAACCCACAGGGTTGTTTTGGGGAAAATAGGAGGTGGAAGGTATTGGTGGATATGTTTGCCACCTTGAGTTATTTGTAAAAATAGTAAAGGTATAATACAAATTAAATGAATAAATACTTAATCCTGAAGTGTAGTAGATAAGTGTGTATCACTTTCATTGGTAGAATGTTGTGTGTGATTCTATTGGGTGAGGACCCAAGAAACCACATCTGAACATATCTGAAATAGCTGTCAGGAAAGGAGAGAAGGGAGACATAGACAATGAGAGAAAGATTTCTGCCAATCAAAGGCAAAAAAAACAACAACAGAAAGGAAGGTGAATTGAAGCAAAGGTCCCTCTACTCAGCAAGGAGGCAGATTGTTTTAGGCAGGATTAACATCTAAATACGATTTTGGAAAATAATACCTATCAGTCCACTAATAAAAATAAATATTGGTGTTCTCATTAATTAAAGAAGAAGAAAAACTGTCACCTATGTGGCCAAAATGAAATGACTGTTTTGCAGCCCTGAATGTCAAGTAGCCCTGTTTAGCAAAAAAGTTTTGCTTATTTAATAAGTTCTGTATTGAACAACATCTTGTGATCCTCTTCATTTTCTTCATTTTTGACTCCCTTGAGACTTTTGAATTAATGTATGAAAATGCTTACATTTTGCGACCCTCAGACTAATGAAATAGTCCTCCTGTGGCACTCCTGACAATTTGAGGCTGAGATTCTCTAGTTATTCTAGTTTCTCCAGCATGCACTTCAGGGCTTAAGAGATCTACCATAGAATGGGCAAAGTACAGCCAGAAGAATTAAAGTCAACCATTGATATGCATAAACATTGGGCATGATTGTGTGCTAACTTTTAATTCAGTCTCCGACTCACGGTTTCTGGGACTTATGATTGTAATGTCCCTTCACTAGATTAATCGGCAAGACTTCAGAAGAAGATCTGAAGGCAAGGTATTCATTTGAGGCTGGTCTTTTAGGTTTTGCACTTGTGAATGTGACATACAGTGATGATCTATTTTGATAAAGTGCAAAACACCATGAGCACACCTATACCACAAACAATAAAATCCAGAGTAATAACAGAAATAAATTCATTTCCCTCCATGTACCTAAGCAATATTCCTGACTGTCAGGACTGGACAATAATTTGGATATTATACTGAAATGGAGTCTTGGAGTATCTCAATGTGTGAATAGAACTGTATGAATAGAATAGAATTGTGCAACCTTTTAAAGCAGCTACCCCCTCCTGTCTGGAATTACACAGCTGCTTTCTGCAGCTGTTACATAATCCCCCAAAAGTTGCAGCTGCTTTGAAAAGTTGCACAAAGGGACAGATGTCATCTTATAATTATCCTTAGGAGCTCCGAAGAAGCTTTCATGCTATTAGCCTACTATCCACCATTAATTTTAAGGATGGTCAAACCAAGTTGCATATGGCTCTGAAAATCTTTTTTATGGTTCCCAAACTCTCTCCAGTTATAACTGCTGTAGATAAATGAGTTCCTGCCATATTGTTATAGTGTTTCAATTTATACACCACATTTCTGCCCAGATAACAATGAAAGATATATCCCTAAAACCCACTTAAAATCTGTTTTAGACCATTAAAATCACTACTGAATCATTCAAACTGAGAGGACTTGGCTAAAAATGTTAAGTTCTTCCCCTAGTGGTGTCCATAAAGATTAAAAAAGGTCAAGATGGCATCCACAAGCATGGAATCAAAGCTCCACCCCCTTTTTAAACATCCTTTGATCATATGGTTGTGACTATTATTTTGCCTTTTTTGACAGCCCTGCACACCTCATTTCCTTTCCCCAAAGCAAGATATAGATTGAGCATTGTATGCACCATCTTCTCTTTATCTCATTTTGTTTTATAGGATGGTGGAAGTGCTTCTTTACTTCTTATTTTTATGATAATATTGTAGTATTATTCCTACTCTGAATATTTTCAATTCCACCTATTGTTCGCAGACATAATATATTACAGGATTGTACTCACTGTACCCCTATCACAGTTCTTCTACCATCCTTAATTATATGATGTATCCAAACTTTGCAGAGAATCAATGTAATATTCTCTGAGAGTTTTAGGTTAGACTACTTACTGTCCATTTGCTTTCATTATCTGTTCTATCCATGCTCCTACATATCATGTTTTTATAGCATTTTATTTGCATTTTTCAAATTGATGCCAGAGTTTATTTGTCCCTTGGGATAAATAGGCAAGAAGTTCTTAATTTTTGAAATAAGGGTTTCTTTCTTATGCTGGGTGTATTACTTCAATATAATACTGAATGGAATGTTATTCTAACAGCTGTGGATTCACAAGCAAGCAATAGAGAAATAGATCTTCCTTTTTCTTAACCCCTTTTAACTCCAGCATTTATAGAATTTTTTTTAAAATCAGATTTGGGGAAACAATAAGCAGGACACAACTGGGGTCAATCAGGGATGGCCTTGTGAACTTAATTAAAAGTTCCTTCATTTTTCTTCCCAAAATTTAAGCACTGTTTAATACAATTGCAGTGGCATCAGATGTACAACTGCAAACAGTTGTGCAACTCAAAATGACTGTAGATATATTATTCAGGCAATTCTTTATTTTATTTATATCCCACTTTTATTATTTTTATAAACAACTCAAGGCAGCCAGCATGTCCAATACTCTTTCCTTCCCCTATTTTCCCCACAACAATCCTGTGAGGTGGGTTGGGATAAGAGTAATTGGCCCAAATTCATCCAGCTGGTTTTTGTGCCTAAGGCAACACTAGAACTCACAGCTTCCTGGTTTCTAGCCTGGTGCCTTAGCCACTAGACCAAACTGGCTCTCAATTAGCTATTTATAATGCATTTTTTCCAATAAATAACATGATATTATTTGTACAGTTAGCTTCTTATAGGGCATTTTTCAATAACTAACAGCAGTTGGGATATCAGCCATAGTGTAATGACGATATATCTGGAATGGTGGAGACAGTCAGAGTGGGCTATAACTATTTGCAAAGGGCTGAATATTAAGGTGACCAACTTTTTTACAATGAAAAGGAGGACACAAATAAATTGAAGAAAAAAATATCGTAAATAAAAGAAACATTTTATTCATTGCAACAATAATACAGAATACACTATAATATGATAAATGCATAATAAAAAACATTTGTAACAATAACATTTTATATTGTAATTATGCTTACATGCCATGCCCCCATCCACAGCCGCCCCTCCAGCACTGCTGCCCCACCGTGTAGAGCGGGCCCCATGGCTCCCAAAGCACCAGCATCACCGGCTCCAGCCCCAGGGGGCAGCCCACCATCGACACACCCCGGCTGCAGCTGGCCCGCCAGCACCACCGCCCACCCTGCACAGCCCTGTGTAGAGCAGGCCCTGCGGCTCCCACAGCATGGGGGCAGCTGGCCACTGCTGCCCCTCACACCCCCGCCACAGCAGCCCCTGCCTCTTGTGCCCGCAGCCATTATTGCCCTTGCAGGGCTGAAGATCAAGAGAAAGTTACCGTGGCGTCGCTGCTCCAGTCTCCTCCAGGCAGGAGATGGTGTAGTTGGGTAGCAGGGAGGGGTGCAAAGTTCCTGCCAATTCGTCTTCGCTGCAGACAACTTACATTTGAAAAGTTTGCCAGCCCGGTGTTTTGGCACGCTCAGCAGCAATTCCTATTGGCTTTCGAAAGCCAATAGGGGGAGTAGCACAACTCATGCAAAAGTTGAAAAAAAACCATCAAAAAAAGGTGCCGGAACGCCGTTCTGAGCGTTCTATGAGAAAAAAAAAGCCCTGCAGATTAGTCTTCAAATATCGAACAGGAGGACATGTAGGAGGACACTTTTCAAGGGAGGACTGTCCTCCCTAAAGGAGGACAGTTGGTCACCTAATGAATATTGGAGCTGGACTGCTGAGATCAAGCTGGTGAGAAATCAAAAATAAAAAGGGAATGTGAACCCAAAGTAAAAAAAAAAAATGAATTCACAAATGCTTGCAAACTGTATAAAACACAACAATGCGGCCCTGCATTTATTATGCAGAAAATAGGCCTCCGAGGGATGAATTACGCACACAGGCTATTTGTCCTCCGATTCTCAGTGAAACATTCCCAAGCCTGCTTAGCATCCGAATTAATTGATTTAAGCTTCATTCCAGCTGCAGATAGGAGGAGTGACTGGAGTTCCCAAACAGAGGGGTATTTTCCCAATGGAAGCATCTATTGGGTACTGAGGGTGGGGAGGGTGGGAGGGAGAGAATATTAAGTGAATATTATAGCAGTCTGGAATGGACATTTTGTGTCAGTTAATGTTGGGGGCACCTAGAAAGGGATAAAGAAGCTGTAAAGTTGCATCAGCAGGCATTATAAA
>NW_015387473.1:109382-171554 GCF_001527695.2 Protobothrops mucrosquamatus | reverse complement strand
GAGTGACTGGAGTTCCCAAACAGAGGGGTATTTTCCCAATGGAAGCATCTATTGGGTACTGAGGGTGGGGAGGGTGGGAGGGAGAGAATATTAAGTGAATATTATAGCAGTCTGGAATGGACATTTTGTGTCAGTTAATGTTGGGGGCACCTAGAAAGGGATAAAGAAGCTGTAAAGTTGCATCAGCAGGCATTATAAATGGTATTTTAAATTTTGGGGATATACACCTGGATATGTATTCTTATTAAAGTAGCATTATATATGTGTGTATGCATGCATGCGTGTGTGTGTTTGATTTTCATCCCACCTTTATTATTTTATAAGTAAGTCAAGGCGGCAAATATAACTACTATTCCTTTCTCCTCCTATTTCCCCCCACAAATAACCCTGTGAGGTGGATTGGGCTGAGAGGGAATAACTGACCCAAAGTTACCCAGCCAGTTTTCACGCCTAGGGCAGGACTAGAACTCACAGTGTCCCAGTTTCTAGCCTAGTGCCCAAATGAAATAGTGCCATATTTATTTCTCAATAAAAATACCAGAACTGAGAAATAATAAATACTGTACTTCTTCATGAAAATAGTTTTTAAAACTGGAATCAGAAGAAATGACTTCACATTAAGCCATTTAACTTAATGTAACATTGAGTATAAATCATTTAATATAACGTGTCTTAACATTAAGGTTTTAAAACATCCTTATGAAATAATATAAAAGAAGACTTTAATCTAATTGCATCCATACAGCCTCTGCAAACGTGCAGACGAGAGTTTGATGTATGGATACTTTGCCAGTAGAGACACAACTAAGGCGTATGGTGTTTTAGGAACCCCACCACAATATATTCACCATGATAGCACTAGCACCATTTCTAGCATCTTTAGCCAGAATACAATACAGAACAGTACAACACTAATATATCATCATCCAATCCAGGTGATAATATTAGGATAACACACTGCCTGTTGTATCATGCTCCCTCTCCATGACACTCAGTCAAATGCCTTGGTAAGGCCACACTTGGAATACTGTATCCAGTTTTGGTCACCACGATGTAAAAAAGATGTTGAGACTCTAGAAAGAGTACAGAGAAGAGCAACAAAGATGATTAGGGGACTGGAGGCTAAAACATATAAGGAACGGTTGCTGGAATTGGGTATGCCTAGTTTAATGAAGAGAAGGACGAGGGGGGACATGATAGCAGTGTTCCAATATCTCAGGGGCTGCCACAAAGAAGAGGGAATCAAGCTATTCTCCAAAGCGCCTGAAGGCAGGACAAGAAGCAATGGATGGAAACTAATCAAGGAGAGAAGCAACCTAGAACTAAGGAGAAACTTCCTGACAGTTAGAACAATTAACCAGTGGAATAACCTGCCTCCAGAAGTGGTGAATGCTCCAACAGTGGAGGTTTTTAAGAAGAGACTGGACAGCCATTTGTCCAAAATGGTAAAGGGTTTCCTGCCTGAGCAGGGGGTTGGACTAGATGATCTCCAAGGTCCCTTCCAACTTTATTATTATTATTATTATTATTATTATTATTATTATTATTATTATTATTATTATTATTATTATTATTATTAATGCTAGAACCCACTTCATCCTCTCTGCCAATCTACTACTGCACAATATTGCTTATACCCGTTCTCTCCAGCCTAACCATTTGGGGCATGTCTGAATTTTCCTAAAGTAAATTTGACTGATTTGGACAGTTATGGTTTGCTGTTCCACATTCCTATGGAAGATTATATGATTTATCCCATTGTCAGCTGCACGGAACCAGAACAACTCCATGAGTAGACCAAAGTAATCTCTTTATTGTTATTCTGCTATTTACAAGAATCCCGTCAGACTAAGTGCGTGTTCTTGGCAACCAGCAGATAAAAGCTTCAAGAGTCTGGCCTCTGTCGCTTCCTGCCACGGAGCAACTCCTAGCCAGACCTCCTCTTTATTTCTGACTCTAGCCAGGGATTCCATCACACCCATTATGGGGTTACTTGTTCCAGAATAGCTGTTTACTTCCCTCCCTTGTAATCCTCAGATGCCAGGACAAAATGCTGTTGCATCGACATGTATTACTCATCCATGTTTTAAACTTTGACGCTGTTCTCGTAATTAATGGCATCTTCCGGTCAGTACATGAATATTGTAAGTTGTGATGATGTTGTTAACAGAAGTTTTGATCGTAACGTTTTATTTAATGAAAGTGTGCAGGAACTACTGCACTAACACAGTTGTCTGTGGCACGGTATATACGACTTAGTAGCACAAGGCCTATGAAGTATTTTTGAAATAAGTCATTGTCAAATATGTCAGAAGTGGCTTTGAAAAATAATGACGTGGAATTCTTTTCAGCAAATAGAGTTTTTCATATAACTTGCTGGCATATCTAGTTAAACAAAGTCACCATGATAAAACTTTGATGCAAAAACACAAAACTCAATTGGTCATGGTTTTATCTGAAACACAGGGTTAACTCTTAAGTGTAACATTGGAAGCCTCAGATCAAATTACAGGTCTCTGATTGATAGCAACTCTCTCATGATCAACCTGCCTGGCCCTTTATATCAGTAGTATTATAGGTAGATACTGTATGTGTATTGCAAAATGCCCTGTTTCCATAAACTTGGCACCTAGGAGAAAACTCCCAGAAAGAGCTGCCCTTTCTCTTAATATTTAGGTAAATTTGCTAATCTTTTAACTGTTAAAATGATAACCAAGAAAATAAAAATAAGGTTATTATTTTATTTTATTTTCCTGGTTCTGTTGCGCTATTTGAGATTTTTCTTTTGCTCTACATTGGTTTTTGTGTATGTAAATCTTCTTAAATGCTTATATAAATAGAATGCAGGGTGTACATTGCATAATAACAATAGTAAATGTCAAGTTACTGTTGTTGCAAACAACCCATTAAAAGGGGGAGGGTGTTCTTACTGTTTTCAGCATAGCATGATTTCTCCATCATATGCTGAGCTTATATCTTTCTTTAGAATATGGAGTTGCCATATCAGCTGCCACCTTATGATGCTTGTGCTTTGCTGCTATGTGGTGATAGTCTGCCATGAACTGTGGAGAAGGTAGATGAAGAGGAGGGTATGCTTGAGAACTGTGCAGAAAGGAGGATGAGGTGGAGGATGCTTGGGAAATTGAAAGTAGGTGCTATGCCTTCTTGAGAAGCTGCTTCAAGGTCGCCCAGCTGGATGAAGGAGGGAACGGCATTCCAGAGCACTCTGGACTGACCGTTATGAAAACATCCTGTAAGATTTTAATTGGTTATCTTGGGGTGGGAAAGGAAAGACATTTAAGAAGGGGGAAAGAGAAATTTTGGCGTGTGAATGTCAATTCTGGCTATGCATTACTGCAATACACATGATCTGTAATAAAATTGTACCTTTCTCAACAAATGGGCTAGACTAGAAGACCTCCAAGGTCTATTCTATTCTATTCTATTCTATTCTATTCTATTCTATTCTATTCCATTCCATTCCATTCCATTCTATTCTATTCTATTCTATTCTATTCTATTCTATTCTATTCTATTCTATTCTACTTAAGGTTTAAATAGTGGCAATTCACCATTATCAATGGCGGTGTCACAATTTTTTCTTTCTTTGTGCTTGACACCTAGTGTCCTTACAGAGCATCGGGAAAAAGAAAAATCTCATAAGTTTTGCCAGAAACAAACAGAAAATAAACATGACTCAAATGAAGTCTTATGAGATTTCCTTGCCCACCCTGAAGATGCAATTTATTGATCCTGTTTCCTTTTAGATAAAGAGCATGTGCTCTTCTTTTAAATAGTCTTCAAATACGGAATTTAATTCAAAGAAAGTTGATCATATCTCCCTTTCAAACTGAATCTTTGAAACAAATTGTTGAATTGATTGAAGGCACTGATCTGAATACAGCATCTTTGAATCATTCTGAAGAGTTTTGGAGGTAATTAAGAGATCCATGGACAATTGGTTGCTTTCTGGCTTGGCAGACTCCCAAACAGTGTGGTGGCTTTTCTCCCACAAATGGACAAAGTTGAGTGAGGAGTTGAACAGTCATGTCATGGGTTTTTCTCCCTGCTCCTGTCTCTTTCTCCTTCTATGTGAAATTGACTAAACAAATTTTGCCAGTAACATGAGACAGAAGCAACCAATGAGAAATCTGCAGACTTTGTGGAGGTGATAAATATTCCAATTAAATCCTGCCACTTTCAGACCCTGAATGAAAACAGGACTTTGGTTGATGTATGTAGCCCAATTGCTGAACTACATTTTTAATGATAGTATATAATGCCAACATTAATACAGATTTTACAAAAACTTCAGAAGGAGCTTATATCAGGCAGGTGAGTTCTTAGTAGTTGAGGCAATATACTGCAATATAAAATGCCTTTTGTAGATTTGCAAAGGGCTTTGTCCTCCCTCCCTTTTCCCTTTGCAATTTCACATGAATGTTTATAAATAAAAAGAGGCATGAAAGTCCATTTGGCAGTCATTTGATTTTTCTCCAGTTTAATAGGCTTTTAAAATTTGTCCATTCATCATGTTAGGTTTCTTTTCTCATCAGGCTTTTTTTTTTCCTAATTCAGTTTGCTCATCTTAGGAAAAGAATTGCATTCAAGAATTTAGATTAAATGTATCTATCTTGCCATAGTTCATCATAGTTTCTTCCAGCATCTAATTCTTCTACCTCTGTGAGCAGCAATATCAGAGCCAATGGCTTATGAATAAGTATAGGTATCTAGTGATGACTAAAGTGGGGGGTGGGATATCTGAATCATTACCCACCTAATGTTCATATCAAAACTGATTGAGCAGGATGAAATAAACCCAACAGAAAAACAGAAAGGGGGGAGAGGCCATGGTGTAAGGATGACCCTTTAGTCCAGTGGTTCTCAACCTGTGGGTCGGGACCCCATTTGGGGTTGATCGACCATTTCACGGGGGTCGCCAAGCAAGGCTGTCCGCCATTTTTTTTGTCCGCCATTTTTTCCCCTTTTCCGGCGGGTGCCTTACCTCCCTTGGGCTGGGCCAGCTGGTGGTCGGCCTGCTCCATCTCTGCCGCTTGTCAGCTACGCCTCGGCCGGCGCAGGGGGCGGAACCACGCATGCGCGGCGCTCCCGGGCAGGGAAAGTCCTCGACTTACGACCGGTTGGGTAGTCCTCGACTTACGACCGGTTTAGTCCTCGACTTACGACCGGTTGGGGTTGCGGCATTAAAAAGGTTGAGAACCACTGCTTTAGTCTCAACAGGTGACATCTGCTATCTGGCCTTGCCTGAGTTTGGAAACTAAATAAGTGAGACGAAGAAGGGTGGTTAGAACGTGGACGGAAGACCTCCAGAAAGTGTTAATACCACTTTATAATGCCTTGGTAAGACCACACTTGGAATATTGCATCCAGTTTTGGTTGCCACAATATAAAAAAGATGTTGAGACTCTAGAACAGTGATGGCGAACCTATGGCACGGTGCCAGAGGCGGCACTCAGAGCCCTCTCTGTGGGCACGTGTGCCATTGCCCCAGTCCTAGGCCTTTTGCTGGGTTTTATAAAACCTTTTCGCTTTAGGCCTCCGCCGCCATGTGCAAAAAAAAAAGGTTCAATCAATCAGTCAATTTCAACTTCTCGGGGAAAAAAAAAGATCTGGCAAAATTGGAATTGATTGATTGAACTTTTTAGTCCCATCCAGTCTGCCGTTACCACCACAGCCACACCTGTCCAGTGGGCCACACTCAGCCAATGGGCCACACCCAACCGTCACCCGACGATGCATAAGTGGATTTTGGGTTGCAGTTTGGGCACTCGGTCTCTTAAAGGTTTGCCATCACTGCTCTAGAAAGAGTGCAGAGAAGACTAACAAACATGATCAGTGGACTGGAGGTTAAAACATATAAAGAACGATTGCAGGAATTGGGTATGTCTAGTATAGTGAAGAGAAGGACTAGAAGTGACATGATAACAGTGTTCCAATAACTAAGGGGCTATCACAAAGAAGCAGGGGGTCAACCTATTTTCCAGAGCACCTGAAGGCAGGACAAGAAGCAATGGATGGAAACTAATCAAGGAGAAAACCAACCTAGAACTAGGGAGAAATTTCCTAACAGTTAGAACAATTAAACAGTGGAACAACTTGCCTGCAGAAGTTATGGGTGTTCCAACATTGGAGGTTTTTAAGAAGAGACTGGACAATCATTTGTCTGAAGTGGTATAGGGGTGTTGGACTAGAAGACCTGTCCCTTCCAACTCTGTTGTTCTGTTATTCTGTTAGAGCATCAGTTTTCAAACATATTGATCTCAAGACCCCTTTGCAGTCTTTAAATTTATTGAGGACCTCAAAGAGCCTTGGTTTATGTGGATTATATCCATCAATATTTACTGTATTAGAAATTAAAACCAGGAAATCTTAAAATAATTATTTATTTGACTTAATGGAGCCCTTGAAAGAGTATTGAGGACCCCCAGAAGTCCCTCAAATCACACTTTGACAACCATTGCTATAGGGAATAATGAGGCTACACCAAAATATATCCCAGAAGAAGATAGTTACAACCACTTCCATATTGTTGCCAAGAAAATTGAGCATCCAAATGGTTAGTAGATGTCAAGTTTGATACGAGGACTTTTTTACTTTCGCCTTTCCAGCATAAGGAGCTGGAAAAGTGTCACACAAGGAAAGAATCTTGCAGTCTTTTGCATGCTTCCTGTATTATGTTAAGCTCCCTACAAGGAGCGAAAGAAATTATTGTGTAAATATTTCTTTTTTCCTTTCCAGCTAAGAAGGAGCAGTGTGTAATTTTTCTGCTACTACCCCTGTACTGCTCAGACTCCTAGCAAATAGTGTATCTACAGTCAAACTGTAGCCCACGGGCTGGATGCATCACATGCAGGCCACGCCCACCCTTGCTCCGCAAAGGCAAAAAATGTCATGCTGCGTCATGATACGTCACGTGACACGATTGAGTTTGACACCCCATGATCTTCAGCCCTCAGTCTTGCACACTCAAAATATCTAGCCTGATTGCCACAAGAAGTTGTCCTCTACCACGAGGTTCAAAATTCCATTAGGCCAAGTTCACATAGGGTGTAAACAGTTGCATCCCATGCCAAAAGAAGTTTGAGGACGAGACATATGGAGAGAAATGTCATAGTTTCAAGAGATGTAACAAGTGCCTTAAGCCATTGCAAGGTTTATGGCATCCATTTTACCACTTACCCTTCCTTGAAAAATCCAAAAACTACAAAAATTGCTAAAGATATTTCATCTAATGACTGAGACTGAGGTGTTTGTGCTCTGGGAATGCAAAACTGAACGTGGGATCCACGTATGACCTTCAGGCTACTCTTTTTGCATCCTTGCTCCTTTTTTCATCCTCTCTTTCCATCTTTGCTTTGAAATCAACCCCCTTCGCATATTTTAGTAGCCAATTTAGTCTAGTGGTTAAGGTGCTGGCCTAGAAACCAGACAACTGTGAGTTCTAGTCCCCCCTCCCTTAGGTACAAAAATCAGCACCTTGACCTCTAGACCAGATTGGGCCATTTTAGGCCAATCATTCTCTCTTAGGCCAATTCACCTCACAGAGTTGTTGCTGCAGGGAAAATAGGAGGGGTATTAGGTATGTTCACCGCCTTGTGTTATTTAAAGAAGTACTAAAGGCAGGATATAAATAAACAAATAGTAATGACTGACCAGTAGAAAGCCAGTCCATCCAAGCAAAATCATTTCTTTCTTCCTTTTCTGGTGATTTCTCCTCCTCAAATGCTTCTCTCATCCCATTGATATGGCCCACACTACAAGGTTTCTACTTTTTGCCCCCTACAAGGCTCAGCCCTTTTTATCATGTTAGGGCTGAATGAACAGTCTCCACCGCAAAAGCCCAGCCCAAATTTGAATTGGCTCTGGCTTTCTCTCATGTTGACTCCAGGATCTCTTCTCCAAGACCACTTCCTGAATCTGAATAGGAAGGAAACAGTTGCTTGATTTTTTTTTTTTTAAAGTGGCTTTCTTTCATAGCTTAGAGGAACACAGCAGTTCCAACATGGGTAACCATGAGTAGATAGATGGGCACCATTTTGGGACAATTTAAGGGGACATGAAAGGAGCCCCTAACTGGGTGCCCCCCCAGACAATGGTGATGTCATGGGCTGATTCTTGTATCACGGAAGCACTTCGATATGGAAGTACAGTATAATATGGCCTAGGAAGTTAACAGCTCTTCTAAAGTGGATATTGACAAAAATATTCTCCATCGCCTACCTTTGGTTTTCACCTTTCTCCGCTCATTGCTTTCCATATATTATCCAGCTGTTATTATATTTTTTCAATTTATTAAGCACATTAGCTTTGTATAACCATTATTATATTGCCCTTCAATCATATTCCTAGGACAGTGTCCAAAAAACCCCCCTATTTATATTCAAACAAACAAACAAGCTAAAAACAAGCTAAAAACAGCATCAGACACTTTGCAGGATTAAAATTGCAGAAAGAAAAAAAAAGCTTGAACAAATTAAAGGGACTTTGTTCGATACTAAAAGGATAATAAACTAATTGCCAAGCAAATCTCTCTCTCTCTCTTTCTATACATCACCAAGATAGGCTCATTCTCATAGCCAATCATTGCATTTAAAGCAAGCCTCTAAAGAAGAGTCTCTGTTTAAGACCATTATATGCAGGTAGATACGTTTGGAAGATGTATTTTGAAATGTACTCTTCACAAGATATAAAGAGATTTTAAGATAAAAAAATATGTAAGTAATTAGAACTGGACTTCATATTTTGAAGTTTGAACTATTTCCAAAATGGCTTAACCCTAGTCCACTATATAAATGTGGTCTCCTGGCACTGTACTTTCTGAAAGCTATACCTCTTAAATATCTATGGGCAAAATGCTGAAACCATTACGTCACCATAATATGATAAGATAAGCCTACATTTGCCTCAAATAATTGAAGAAAACAATCTGGATCCTCATGTGGATAATAATTGCCAATAAGATTAAAGTCCTATTTAGGCATTTGAGTTGAATATGTGGAAAGTCTGAAATTGATTAGAAAATTGATGCATATAAGAAACTCTTCCCTTTTTCTCCCCAAGCTTAATTCATTCAGCAAGTGATGTGAAAGCTAATTGTATTTCATTTGTATGAAAGTTAGTAAAGATCTCTGTACCATCCACAACTTTTTTGGGGGGGATCTTGAATCATGCAGTTAACTATATTCAAATACAACTAGACCTGAATATGTCTTTTCTCAAATTTCCAGCCCAATGCATGAAAATCAGGGGCAGTGGTAGTATAGCCCTATTGTCTACACAGTTTTAATTTTCCATGTTTTCAGCAAAATGTCTGAAGAAGTCTTTGACTAAATTTTGTGGATCAGTTTCCTTTGCTTAAGTGCAACAGTACATTTGCTATTTCAAGAACCTGCACTAGAGCTTCTGCTGAAGCTGGGTGGGATGCCCAAAAGTAAGAAAGTCCATGTTGAATGGGAGGCAGGGATAGGTCAGAAATGCAAATCTCGACATCTTGTGAAAATTCGGTCGGCTGCAACGCAGAAGTCAAATCCTGTTTCAAAGACAGGAGGCTAAAGCTTTCCAAACAGATAAGCAGAAATCTCACAGGACATTTTGACCCTATCAAAGTCTAGATTAAGACCCCAAATCTAAATTGACTCATTTTGGCTTCAGCTCTTTGGTGGAGGCCTTTTATCCAACCACATAATTAAAGAATTTATCATAACCACTTGTGTCAAATCAAGCAAACTCCTGTGTGTAGTTTTTGGCTTGCATATCAAAGGATACGCAAGGCTGGATGGATTGTTTTTCCAGCCAGATGGGGCATTCCTTCCCAGTGACTTTTTTCCTCTGATAACCTAAGGCTGACATGCTAAAATGCTGTGCTGTGCCGAGGTTGAGATGCGTAGAGTTTGATGTGGTAACTTGCCAACTCTTTTCATTTCAGCCTCAAGGCCTAGTCTGGAACAAGCATAGCCACTTTGGAACTATGTAATTTTAAAACTATGTAAACCTTCTCATTTTTAAGAAGGATAATATATCATAAAAATCATAACATTACTGACTAATTTTATGAGCAAGGAGGAAACTCTCAAGCAAATGTAAGAAATTGCCTTCAACCATTTCTGCTTTAGGTCCCTAATGTAGACATGAAGAGAGAGAGAGAGAGAAAAACCCATGGATGACGGACTCAATTCCTATCCTTTTCCAGTGGCTATGTTCGTGGATAATGGATTTGTAGTCTAATAACTAGGGGCCTATGATTTTAATATCCCTGGTTTAAACTGATGTGTTTCTTTTCTAAGGTTTCTAAGAACCTTTTCCAGGCTTGTAAATGAAGATGCAGAGGTCTGAAAATGGAGGCGATCACCTATAAAACATGTTGTCCATCACCATACAAGCATAATGGTCTTGATCAGGGGTAGGCAACCTTGGCTCTTTTATGACTCGTGGACTTCAACTCCCAGAATTCCTGAGCTACCATGCTGGCTCAGGAATTCTGGGAGTTGAAGTCCACGAGTCATAAAAGAGCCAAGGTTGCCTACCCTTGGTCTTGATTATGAATATGCTTGATGTGTTTTCCCCATACTTTTTTTATTCATAGCCAATGGAAGATACTACTTTTAATGATATGTTGCTTGTTAAGTTATGTCATCATGTAATGGTATGTTAAAGAAGTGACTGTTCCCCCAAGTCTTGGAATGGGGTGCATGCAATCCCACCTCCATCCTTGTTAGAATTGATTGATATTTTGTGTTGATATTGTCCACACTACCATTGTGTTTACTGTCTGAAATGGTATAGGGCAGGGGTAGGCAACCTTGACTCTTTTATGACTTGTGGACTTCAACTCCCAGAATTCCTGAGCCAGCCATGCTGGTTCAAGAATTCTGGGAGTTGAAGTCCACGAGTCATAAAAGAGTCAAGGTTGCCTACCCCTGGTGTAGGGTTTCCTGCTTGAGCAGGAGGTTGGATTAGAAGACCTACCAACTCTGTTATTCTGTTACTTTTCTATTTTTTAAAACATTTCTGTTACTATAGTTGTGTATTATTCTGTTTTATATCGTAAACCTCATAGATTCTAGAGAGGGGTGATGCCAAAAATCTAAATCAATAAACGCAAATGCAATTTTGTACTTTGTGGTACTTTTATTTAAGTTGTCTTTCTTACTCACGTTCCAAACCTTGATTTTGAAATGGGTGCTCCCATTGCATTAGCACTGATAATGTCGTGATTTTGTTTCTTTCTTTATTGAAATAGAAAAGACAGGTATGACAGCATGTACAGTGCCAGGGATGTTAGATCTCTTTTCAAAGGAAAAGTTTGTTTGTTTTTTGTCCTTCTCTTTCTATTCTATCCCTCCTGTTATTGAACGGATACTGATCCAAATAGGTTCTACAAAGCCAATTCTCTGAATAGGGCACTTTCTCACTGATCCTAGTCTTCCAACATACAGTGGTGCTGAATTTCACTATATGAAATTACATAAAATTCCAATTATTTCATTCATGATTCTGATAACAGAAGCGAAACCAAAACTATTATTTGAATGCACTTTTTTTTCATAGTCTTTGAGAGCTACAATAATCCAAAATGTGAGTTCCATGTCCAGTATATAATGTAGATAGGATGTCCTGTTGCTAAATACTGTGGCATAATCTGGTACAACAGGATTTTGTGTAGTGTCTATAACAAATTAGTAAACAATAAGAACAAAGACTTGTTGCCATGATGTCATCACAAAACAGGCTCATTTCTTAGACTTTACAAAACGGCTACAATTCCATAGTTTTTGTTGTTTTTATGGTTTTTGTTCCCATAAAAAGAAAGAATCTGGCATCTGAAAGCTATTGCTTGATGAATAAATATATTTGAAATATCTTTACAACCAGAAAAGATGTATTTATCTACAGCCCCTGAATTAAAAAAAGAAAGAAAAAAATGAGTACAGGAGCAAAACCTCGGACACCTAAGCAGACATTAATAAAGAATAGTATTCATATACATATAAAAACTGGACTTCAAAACTCAAATAGTTTTCCAGCAATGCAATTTTTTTCACCAACTTGAAGTTTAACTCTATGTATAAAGAAGAAACATTTTAAAGAGTGAATCAGCTATGTCACTATGAGCAAGAAAAAAGTGTATAGTCCAAATATGAAGCAATGCAATTCCCTACATGAAATGTACTCCAATCCCTATTATCACTACTATCCAGTCCTTGAATATACCCACAAATTAAAAAGTGAACAGAAAAAAAGATATGAATATGATGTAGGCTTTTAGAAATAAAAGAGGCAATCCTTTCTGTAGCTGTGGAGTTAATTCCTAATACAACATCAATGAATTATATACTGGGTCCACATGTCTGTGTTGGTCTCAATGCTTGTTAGGCAATAGAAAATGCATGTGTTCTGTTTAAAAGATGACATTGTGTCAGCCATACTCAAAAGCCAGCAGATAGGTAAGGATTTTTATTATGTTATATATACAACCAGGGCTTTTTTTGTCATAGAATGCCCAGAACGGAGTTCCGGCACCTTTTTTGGATGGAACCTTGTAGGGTAGGCAAGGCAAGTTGTATGACGTGTGTGAGTTCCGGCACCTTTTTTTTTTTTTTTTTTTTACAAAAAAAGCACTGTATACAACAGCCAACAAGCATGGTGGCCTAAAGGTGGAGCTTTCACCTCACAATCAGGAGACTGTGAGTTAGATTGCGGCAAATATTTCTCTCTTTGGGTACAAGGAGAAAATATCTGCTGCAAACTCCATGTAGGCATCAGGAAGGGCATCTGACTAGTAAACACTCAGCTCCATTCAGTCACCTTGACTCCACCCCAATGCAAGGGATTTCAGGGTCATTAAAAGTAAATACACACACACATACATACAACATCCACTGTAGTGTGACATAGCAGACAATATGCTAATTAATTTAGGATGTGACAGAGGTCCAAGCAGAATACATACTTGCAAAGTTTGTAATCAAACAATCTTCTAATCTAACTCTTATGTTCATAGAAGAACTGCAGATATCTCCAAATGCAAACAAGAGTCCATTGGGGACCCAAAATATTAATGAAAAATGTCATAGAAAAGATCATCTGACAAATAATCACCTATAGTTATTATCCTCTTCTGGCATACATTTAAAAAAATGTCTATAACCCTCCCCATGACGTCAGAGTGCTACTGAATCAGTCCAGTTTTAGAAAAGCCATTCCCATTTTTTTAAACGGAAAGAACCCGTAATATATTCAGAACCGTGGATATTAGGAATTTAGAAATCAGTCAATTTCCAGTCACATTTAAAATAATTTATTTTATCCTAAAGGACACTTTTTCCTCCTGACATTTTAAAATCTATTTTGTCTAAAACCTTTTTAAAACTTTGTCTTGAACAAAGAATGGTGTCAAAAGAGTCAGTCAGTATAAAAACTGTAACATAAACTGTATTTCGATACGCACATTAGTCTAAATAGATTTAAAAGATCCATTTATCCAGCATCCCTATATGAAATAAAATATTGATTATTAAATAGAGTTAAGATATTTAATAATGATCTTCAAGCTGCCTTTATTCCCCAACGTGCTTAACATATGATCATCAAAAATGAATAGCAAGGATGGTTCATTTTAGTTTGCCTAAGTAATCGGCACCCGTGTTTTAAAAAAACCACTTTGCAAGCCATTATTTAAGCAAAATTAACATTCGGTCCTAATCTGCAAAAGCTTGCAACTATGGAAAAAATTACTCTGCTCTTTATTATTTTATTTTATTTTTTAGAAAACAGCAACTGCCTATACCACATCTACCCACCCTCCTATCTGAGTTCTACAATCTGCAAGCTATAGCCTCAGCCCGTTCTGCAATGACTCATTTTTTAATTTTAAAGACGCATTAACTTGAGCTAGTAAATTAACAGCAGCCTATAGTGCACACACACTGTCATCCATCTGCTTAAGGCTCTTGTCATATGATACCAGCCTTGTATCTATAGACTTCATGTGGTATTCAAAAGCTATCAACCCTGCCTCTGAGATAGCTCACCTTCTGGCTCCAGGCTAGAAAAGTGACTCTCCATTTCCAAGTCTAATGACTGAAGAGGTAATAGAAGTTTTCCTTTTCCTCCATGAAGGGGCTGGCATCTTTAGAGGGGGAGGGGAGCTCTAGTTAAAATTGCTCAGATTTGTTTTTAAAGGAAACCAGACTAATAGGCTCTCACCTGCTATTACCAACTATAAGGAACAATGATCTACCTCCAGCATCTCCATCTGCATAAAGCTGCCCTTGCCTTCATGGAACAGGAGATGGGTTTTTTTAACAATACAATAACCATTTCTAACCAGCTAGCTATATACAGTAGCTAGGTTGAATGTTCTGAACGTTCTATCCACAGTTTCTTTAAAGACAATTCTGTCTTTATTCTGTCCAGTGGCCAGCTAATTACATAAGTCAGCTCCTCAGCATCCTTTCCTAGCATGACCAAAGGCAGATATCTAAGCATATATACACATGCCCCTTCATGCTATTTTATTTTAGGGTAAGCCAAGTTCTTCAGAATGGAGAAGAGGAGCAAGAAATAATAAGCCAAAGAAATTAAAGGCAAAAAGTAAGAAAAAGAGAAGGACGTGTAGTTAAATCTAGTTTACCCTCATCCGTATTTTCCCCACACCTTTTTATCTTTATAACCACTCTTGCTTCTACTAGAGTAATATAGCACTCCATTGTATTTTGTTGTTTAAAATGCTCAGGTCCCTCTGTTTCAACTCTTTCACTTTTCCTGTATACCAGGCACGCTGGCTGAGGAATTCTAGGAGTTGAAGTCCACAAGTCATAAAAGGGCCAAGTTTGAAGACCCCTGCTATATACATTGATTTTACGATTGACTCATCGTATATTATCTCTGTATGATCATCCAACACTAATCACCTTCTTTCATACTGGTTGTTCACTTTTGTAGTCAAACTATATTTCTTCAGCTCCTATTAACTCTCGAATGTGTCTCTTCTTGTTTTACCAGATATCCTTCTTAAATGCTCCATTCCTACTACATCCTATTTGCTCTTATGTGTCTCTTGAGATACACATTTCTTACTTCCACATATTAAAGTGGGCAGAAGCATGCTCTTTTACAAACCCGTTTTTGCTTTGGATAAACATTTATTACTTGCAACAACTATCTTTCTACTACCAGTTGACATCCAAAAATTGCTTTATCCATTTCCCCATTTTTAATAAACCTTCTATCAAGATATACAATTTTATCTATTGGTTCTAATTTTTCACCACTTTGCCAATGTGCTTTCCAATTTCCTTGTCAAACGAACAACCCAACTACCTAGGGCTTTGATAACCTAAGTTCCATTCCATACTGTTTATTGCATCATGTAGTCTATCTAACGTTTGCTACAAATCCTTCAAGTTCTTAGCCAACAGCATGATATTATGTGTAAATCAAAAGCACGTACATTTACATCCATGACCAACACACATTCCACCCTATGGAATGAGCTACCCCCAGAGATCAGGGTGATCCCTGATCTCCCTTCCTTCCGCCGCGCCCTTAAGACATGGCTGTTTCAGCTAGCAGGACTGGCCTAGGGGAATTTTTTAGCTGGGTTTTAAAATATTTTAAATTAACATAGGCCAATATTATATATCTTTTTAATTATGTTTTTAACTATAGTTACTTCGGTATTTTTGTATCTGTTTTATTAGGCTGTTAGCCGCCCTGAGTCCGTAAGGAGAAGGGCGGGATATAAATACAATAAACTAAACTAAACTAAACTTCTAATATTTCCAGAAATGTTTCCTGCATATTTATCCAGAAATACATTCAACAACCAAGATATATCTATAAGAACCTGCCCCAGCTGTCCCTTCAGGAAAGCACGACTCTTGACTCCGTGTGGTTAATCAAAAGAACTTTTACCAAGAGGTGATGGTTGCAATAAAGCCAAGTGGAATCTAACATTCCCACATAAAGCAACAAGCTATTCTTCCCACTTTGAAACCCAACCCCCCCCCCCTGATCAATCCACTGGAAGCCAATACAATGCCGCTAGGTTGTTTTGAGAACACGGAAACCCGGGATAGATAACAGTTCATCTTTGGGACATAGTGACCTTGGTAGCAGGCTGGAACTGGCTGGGAAAAAGTCCATCCCGACTCCGAAGATGATGCCCCTCCCTAATTCCCAAGCAGCTACAGAGTTACAGCAACAGTGAAAGTATGCAAATAATGCTTTTCCAAGGAGGCCTACTTCCCCCCCCCCACCAGAATGGCAGGGCACCTGAAAAAGGGGGCCTGACAATATCCTTATCTTATAGGTAATCCTTGACTTCCAACCATTCACTCAGCAATCGTTCAAAGTTATAACAGCGCCAATAAAAGTGATTTACAACCGATCCTCACAATTAAAGCCATTGCAGCACCCCCATAGTCACAAAATCAAATTTAGGGGGGACTTGGCAACGGGCATGTACATATGACGGTTGAGGTGTCCCAGGTCGTGTGATTGACATTCGTGACCTTCCCAGCCGACTTCCAACAAGCAAAAATCAATGGAGGAAACTTTAACAACCATGTGATTCACTGAACAACTGCAGTGATTTGCTTAACAACCATGGCAAAAAAAGATTGTAAAATCAGGCATGACTTACTTAACAACTTCCTTGCTTAATAACAGAAATTATGATCCCAGTGATGATCATAAGTTGTACTCCATGCTCAAGACTGAACCATTTTCTAAGCATATCATTTATTTTTAACCATGACTGACATCTATCAAATGTCACTATTGCAGCGTTCAGTAACCCATCTCCAACTCCGTATTTCCAGAAAACATCCACTCCTACTCTAACATATGCTTAACATATGTTTTCTCTAAATCAAGAAATACTTCTTACGTTCATACAGTACCTTTCTCAATGGCCTGCCAAAGAGCAAAAATCTGTTCTGCATTGCTCCAACTCAGCATATAGCCACACCTTGCAAATTTTGTTCGTTGTCACCTCCCTAATTGTTAAATCAAAATTCTGCCACTTTTCCACTGGATAAACCAATCCTCCTGTAGTTCGTTCTCTCTCTCTCTCTCTCTCTCTCTCTCTCTCTCTCTCTCTCTCTCTCTCTCTCTCTCTCTCTCTCTCTCTCTCTCTCTCTCTCTCTCTCTCATGCTACCTTTACTTTTCTATACAGAAGCAATAGCCTTCTCTTAATTATCTGGTACAAATGGAGTCTTCGCACATATACATTAAACTAGTTGGCTAATCACTTCATAGGAAGATCTCCTTCATATTTTAACTTTTCTCCTGTCACACCATTTATACCTAAAAACTTTTCCCATTTTCACAGCATTGATGACTTTATTCATCTTTTCCAAGATACCACCATAATGTCCATAAAGTACCTCTTTCAGCATCCTTCATTTCAATTTTATCCCAAATCATTTCATCTTTTTTTAAATTATTTTAATTCTATTCACCTTACTGGAGGCCCTTCGTTTAGCTCTCTTCATCTGCTTCCCAAGCTAATTTTTATTCCCATCAAAAATAACTGGCATTTTATCCACTTTTTTAAAATCTTAAGCATTCTTTGCTATTTTTGTTTTCTCCTTCTGCAGTGCCTTTCTAGCACCCCCATTTTTGCAGCAATTATTTCTTAAATATATGGGGTTTTTTTCTCATCTACCATGACTTTGTAATGGTAGAAAGAATGACCTTGAGAAATGAGTCAAGGAGATGCTACCTCAGGAATAGTCAGATAAAAGAGAAGCAAACCCGCAGCTGAGTTACAGCAGAGAAAGGAACGTAGAAACAATACACCTTAACTTATCAGGCAGTAAAAAAAGATGGAAGGAGATTTGTACTTTCAGATTTGCAAGATTCTGTTAATTTAGCCTTATAATGATGTAGAATTAGCTGATCTTTTCATGTTTCTTGTCTAATCTACTTGGGATGGCTGACAAACGTCCACTGCATCATTCCACTGAGCATCTTTTTCATTCTTCACTTCAGCATAATTTCAAACTCTTCTGTAGCACTCTGATATATAATTTATTTCACTCTGTTCCAAGCAGCTTCTTCATCCTTTTTCTTCATATACTCTTTTCCATTCATTCTGTTGGGAATTTAATCCATTTTATAATACTTTTTCAAATAGGACCCAAACTTTTTCTTCTTACTGGCATTCAGATTTATCACTTGTTTCGTTCACTTTTCTTCCAGCTTTCAGCCAAGATTTTCTCCTTATACAACCTGATACAAATAATGGTCCATCCATATTAAGAACCTTGTCTTAATCCTTGTGTTCTTCACCAATTCTCTAACATAAAACAATTATGTTTTTAGATTTACATTCATTTCTTTCCACATGTGGTCTCTTTCTCTCCGTCCCTCTCTCCCATCTATCTATCTGTCTGTTTAGCTAGCTAGCTAGCTAATCTCTAACCAACTAGCTACCTATCATCTATCTGTCTGTCTGTCTGTCTGTCTGTCTGTCTGTCTGTCTGTCTGTCTGTCTGTCTGTCTATCTATCTATCTATCTATCTATCTATCTCTTCATTTTTAAATTTCCAAATGACCCAATCACTTTACCTGTACTCTTTTTTTAATGTCACCCTCCCATTTTTATCACTTAACAAAATAATGTTTGCCATCAATGCTCATTCAGAATGTTGCATAATTTTTCCCCCAAATCCATCTGTGGTTCTTTTATGATAACCATTAATTGAAAGGAAACATGCAGCCTTAGTCATGGTAGGACCCAACAGACGCAACAATCCAGTACTTAGTTTTTGGCATTCATTTTAGCCTTTGTTACTAATATTTAAAAGTATACCAGCTTCAATTATGAATGATTTCTTTAAGATTAGATCTCTTTGATTCACATGTTTTCTTTCTCTTAGAGACATACATTTTTATATAAAAAAAAAACCTGATCCACTAAAGCAGGTTCTTTTACATTGTAACTCACAATCTTCTACACACCGTGGCTGTCAACAAATGAGCCATTAGATATTGATTTATTGCTGCTATGTATACAATTCCCACCCCAACAAGGATGGATATCTTGCAAGAGGCATAAGCTTCTCTATGAGTCAAGACATGGAGGAGGCAAGCTGCATGACAGGGGATCCATCTACGCAGAGAGAGAAGAAGAACCAAAGAGGGAATACCATTTCTGTGTGAGCCATGGGACATTGCCAGCTAAGTTTTAATTAAATTCCCTGATAACTCTTGGCGTATTTAGTAACAACTATATTTTCAGGTAGGTACTCTCTTATGTTAGGAGAAGCAGCACTCTTGCTGGCAGAGAAATAACTAACCTGAGAATAGTAGATCAGTTAGGAATTTACTATAATTCTTTGGAGGTAGAAGGGGGCAAAAAAAAGGAAGGAGCAATGGAAGTTTGTATACTTAGTTAAAAGCCGCTTGCATCGTTCCCTGAAAATCCTACTCTTTCAGAGAAATTAACCTTTTTCTGTCCAAGATTAGCTACAAATAAAAACAAAACAAAACATGAAGGCTTGTCTGATGTATTGCTCTCAAATAGACCAGATTCTGACTAGATGATTTCACTTCTTTCTTGAAACTAAGACTAGAAAATCTGATTGCACTCTGTAGGAGGAATTAATCCTCACATGTTGCCACAACAAAATCCTACTTGAGAAATCAACCCAAAGGACTTCATGCTTTGGTCCTGCAAAATTCAGAAGAAACAGGTACTGAACATCCGGAAGAATAAATGGCAGACTGAATGAGCTGCAAAAAAGCAGAACCGACAGCCACAGACGAATGAACATATGTAATGTCTACGAATGAAGATATTAAATACACACATGTTAAAACAAAGAGTAGGAACTCATTTCAGATGCTTTGCTCAATAACTCCTATAGGTCTTGATGAGCATGGTGGCTCACATGGTTAAGTTGGGAGGTTGGAGGTTAACAAGCCTGCATTCAAGACCTGAGTGCTGCCGTAGGTGGGGTGAGCTCCCGTCCTTCGCTCCAGCTCTTGACAGGCACATGAAAGGAGTCCCTACTGGGTGTCCCCTGTGCAACAGTGATGTAGTGCCCAGTAGTGCCCTGGTGCTGCAAAGCATGGCCACTGATATGATTATGTTCTATTCCCAGTTAGATGCTTAGGACAGAGGTAAGCAATCTTCTTTTTTCCTCCAGGCACTCACAGGGAATGGCATATAAATTTAATAAATAAATAATGTGGTGACCTGTTCACAAAACCCCTGATCTAGTGGGCATTGTCACAAAATATCCATCAAGCTAGTCTCCCGTAGTGCCCCTTAGCTTCCTGGATAAAGAAGAATCTGATGCCTTCCTTCTTATTTTGGAAGTTTTCCGTTTCACTTTAATTATTAAAAGATATTTTTTTAAAAAAAAGGCAGGTGGAACAGGCATCCCAGTGGGGATCAAAGGCAGTATTAGAAGGTACAACAGGACCTGCAGGCACCATGTTGCATACTTGTGATTTTCCAGCTGTGTTCTGTGGAACCCTACTGTTCCAGAAGAAATTCTGAAAGGCTAAGGCTATCAGCAAAAATAATAACAATAATAACTTGTACATACCCAAGAGGTATCCAAACCAAACAGGGTAGGGCATGTTCCTCTATGAAAAAAATACTTTGCAAATCAGGAGTTCAAATATTATTATTTTTTTTTGTTTAATTTTCTGGATCTGAAAAAAAAAATCCTATCTAGATCTTCCATAAAATCACTTACCTTCTTCACCCTCACTGCGACTCCAGGACATTCTTCAGCCACATGACTTTAAGGAAAGTCTGGGAGAATAAGGAAGCAATGAGTTACTCAAGACATACTGGTTAGGTGGATTGGAGCAAACATGAAGTAGATTGTTTTCAAAGTGTATAGAAAAGGACAAAGGAACGATTAAGGCCAATTCACTTTCATGCACCTAAAGCAGCGGTTCTCAACCTATGGGTCGCGACCCCATTTGGGGTCGATCGACCATTTCACGGGGGTCGCCAAGCAAGGCTGTCTGCCATTTTTTTTGTCCGCCATTTTTTTCCCCTTTTCCAGCGGGTGCCTTACCTCCCTTGGGCTGGGCCAGCTGGTGGTCGGCCTGCTCCGTTTCTGCCGCTTGCCAGCTATGCGGAACCACACATGCGTGGTGCTCCCGGGCAGGGAAAGTCCTCGACTTACGACCGGTTGGGTAGTCCTCGACTTACGACCGGTTTAGTCCTCGACTTATGACCGGTTGGGGGTCACAGCATTAAAAAGGTTGAGAACCACTGACCTAAAGGTTTGGAGAGATTAGTCCCACCTGGTGAAAAATGGGATGACCTACCATCCTATAAATAATGGGTTGGACATTTTCTTTCCCTTTGAAAGAGGCTTTTTTTCCCACGTATCTCATTTGCAAATTTCTTTAGAATTCATCTTGGTGATATTTTGGGAATTGCCTTTGTTATTGTAAGATGGAGAAAGCAGCGACTGCTTTTTTTTATTATTATTCCCTGCTAATAATCCGAATAATAAGACTTAAAAGTGGGCAATCAGCCATCCTCTGCAAGAACTCCGAAGACCAGGCTGGATAAATATGTCTTTCCATTTGAAAGAAGAAAAAGAACCGTGTTTCCAGTGACAAACGCATTCCACTTCAGTCATATGAACTTTTTTACTTTCTAGCTGAAGGTGAAAGGCTGACTTTACATAAAAGTTTCTTTCCTTCTCTTGGTCTTTTTTTTTTCTTTTTCTTTAATAGCAACACCTGTCTCATCAGCAGGACCACTCTGAAGGGAAGGGCCTCAAGGCACCTCAGTCCCACGATTCTCCATGCCTCATTCTTCATCCACGCTGCTAGTAATGTACCATCACTGGCACAGTTACACCTGAACACTCTGGTGCTGCCAAACACCTGGCTTGATTTTCCACTGTCCAAATGAAAAATAAGCATAATCTGCTTTTTTGAGGATACAGCAAATGAGGGAGTTCATGACAAATTGTGTTAGTTTATGCAGAATAATGATAATAAGATACAAATGAGGAGATGGTATATTTGTGTCTGTGTGTGTGTGTGTGTGTGTGTGTGTGTGTGTGTGTGTTGCTTAATGAAGAATACTAATCATGCTTTCAAGGCATCTAGTGCCCTTCTCATTAGAGATAACATGTAAAACCAGCTTAATTTGTTTGAAACTCGTTGTACACTGTTTAAATATTTGCTAGAGATTTTACCCCAACTATTCAGAGTTACTTTTTTTGTTTTGTTTGGAATTTTATGCCTGCTACAAAAAGCAGGCCTAATCGTTTAGCACAGGATGTGATTCTAACTTTCATGCTTCCCTTCCTTTTGCAGCATATGATGTATACCCCAGCTTCTGAAGATGCTAGAGAAAGGATTTTATTGATTTACAGGCTAATTCTCCAACTATTACTAATTCTCTTGATTCCAGTTTCAAAAGTTGTACTACCAGCATTCATCACTGTAGTACACTAGAGGGGATGAGAATCCTTTCCAATAAATTACAAGAACTATGACTAATTATAATGATATTAACTATGCAAAGTTCCTTGGGCCTTAAAATGGATATCTTTATCATTTCAAATTATGACTTTGACTTTGATGGCTTCGAGAAAGAGCCACTCCTCATTGTTTTTAATATTTAAGTATAGGCAGAGGATTGGATGGCTAAATTTATACAAGAAAAGAGCATCCTGTCTGCATTAAGGCTCAAGGTTTTGCAAGTCCAGCCTTAGTGACTCTGGACATGTAGACATCTTGATACAATTCACCCTGGGAAGACCTATCAAGGAAATATAGTAGTTATATAAAGGTACTACAGTTGGAAGCTGTATAAATGTCCTTGCTGTCAAAATCACAGAAAGTATTAGTACCACTTTATACACCTGGAATATTGCATCCAGTTTTGGTCACCACATTACAAAAAAGATGTTGAGACTTTGGAAAAAGTGCATAGAAGAGCAACTAAGATGATTAAAGGCCTGGAGACTAAAGCATATGAAGAACGGCTGCAGGAATTGGGTATGGTTGGTCTAGAGAAAAGAAGGACTAGTGGTAACATGATAGTAGTGTTCCAATATTTGAGAGTCTGCCACAAAGAAGAGGGCGTCAAATAATTTTCCAAAGTACCAGAAGGCAAGACAAGAAACAATAGATGGAAACTAAACAAGGAGAGGAACAACCTGGAATTAAGAAGAAACTTCCTAACAGTGAGAACAATTAACCAGTGGAAAGTTTGCCTTCAAAAGTTGTGGGTGTTTCATCACTGCAGGTTTTTAAGAAGACACTGGACAACAGATGAACATGAGGTGGACTTTGTCATCCATTAGTTTATCAGGATCCTGAGGAACAAATCTACCTCCTAGTCAGATCTGTGATGAAATCCCTTTTCATTTCTACCCATCACATCTTTCACTTACTTAGCCTACACATGCAAGAAGAAAAGTGTGTTGAAGTCAATCAGAATAAAGCTGAAAGGGACCTTGAAGCTCTTCTAATCCAACCCCCTGCTCAAGCAGGATACTATATACAATTTGAGACAAATGGCTGTTGTCCAGTGTCTTCTTAAAAACCTGCAGTGTTTTTTCCATTGAACGCTATTCTTAATTAATCTCTATAGGAATTCTGTATTGTGTCTTACAATTTAAAATCCTTTTTTTATTATTATTTTTTTTAAAAAAAACCTTCATAAGAAATGAAAATATAGATGAATTATATGCCCAGGTGAATATCTGGTTTTTCCATCTTGCATGCTACTTTTTAATAGTGTATTATCTCAAGGAAATCTATAATTGTTTCCATAGTATTGATGGAATAAGTGGACATAAGTGTTTAGAAGGCGCTGTGTTCCCAACTAGATAGAAAAATGTTGAAATCCCATTGCTACACAATGATGTGGCAGCCTGTAAATTAATTTCAATGTTATAGAATTCTATTTTCCTCCTGTATTTTCATCTGTGTTATAGACCTTTTTGCAAAGGTTAATCTTTTCTAAAGATTACCAGCCCATAAAAGTTTTTATTCAGTTTTCTAAGCAGGTTAACAAAGTGGCTTTTAACCAATTATTCAAAGTTAGATTGGAAAAACTCAGTGCTTTTCTGAAAATTCTGAAGGCCATTGGAGAAGCTGAATTGCCAACAATGAGAAGTATTTCTCAGCATTTACTCTTATTGTTCTCATCAGTCTCTTGATGAGATTGGCAATCATTGCTTTTGATTTTTTTGTGTGACAGTTTGAGCTGGTAGTGTGTTAATACTACATTTCTCTTTTACTAATCAGCCATTCTTCTTCTACCAACATGCACATGTTTGTGTCCACATGCACACTTTAGAAGCCTAATAGGAAGAAACTATTCTACCAAACACTAGAGTGGGTCACAATCAGTTAATTAGTATGACCCACTAATTACCCATTTAGTATTCGTTTTGGATACTAAATATTCTGGGCTGGATCCCAACTCAGTCATACTTAACAGGAGATTCATTGAAGTCCTTAAGAATTAATTTCATTAATTTCCTTAGCTGAGGCAGCTGAATCTGAAAATTAAAACTTCCACAAGTTTGGTTTGTTATAAAGGACATCCCAAAAATAAGAGAGAAAAAAGTCTCTTATACTTTACATATATTAAAATTGCTAAGCAACATGCATTCAAAACTGCTAATTACAGTAGCTCTGCACTCTGAATCTACCCCACTAGTGGTTCTTTCAAAAAGTTAGATAAATTAACCCTTGTTTTGCTGTATTCTCTATCTCCACCCCTTCTTCTTCTTTACATCATTCCCTCCCATTACTATTCCACATGTATTTCCAAGAACAGAACACATATCCTGTCTTTTACCATAAGATTTATTACACAAAGGCTGTAGGAAGCCTCATAGATTTCAAAAGCTTCTAAAACAGTTCATAATCAAAGAAACAGCCTGTATGAATATGGAGTAATATCTTCTGGTGTCAATGGTCCCTAGGCCCATTATCCAGAGAAATGTGATGTTTTCTATTATCCTGCTTAAGTACTACAGGTAGTCCTTGCCTTATGGCAGGGGTCTTCAAACTTGGCCCTTTTATGACTTGTGGACTTCAACTCCCAGAATTCCTTCAATTCCCAGAATGGCTGAGGAATTCTGGGAGTTGAAGTCCACAAGTCATAAAAGGGCCAAGTTTGAAGTCCCCTGACTTATGGCCACAATTTCCACTGCTAAACAAGGCAGTTGTTAAGTGAGTTGCACCTGATTTTATGACCTTTGATGGCAACTGTTAAGCAAATCACTGCAGTTGTTAAATGAATCATGCAGTTACTAAGGAAATCAGGCTTCCATTGACCTGAGTTTGTTGGAAGCTAGCTGGGAAGGTGTCAAATGGCAATCACATGACCCCAGGACACTGCAACTGTCGTAAATACATGCCAATTGCCAAATATCCAAATTTTGATCACAGGACCATGGGGATGACCATGGTTGTAAGTGTGAGGATTGGTCATAATTCATTTTTTTCAGTGCTGTTGTAATTTTGAATAGTCTCTAAACAAATGCTTGTAAGTAGAGGCCAGCTGTATGGACATTTTCATAACATTTTCTTCTCCAATATTTCCCAGATTACTGCAAACTGAAACAAACTAAAAGGACATGCCATACCTGAACATATTTTTAAGAAACCAAATCTGAATAATTTCTCATGTTACTCTGGTTCTCTCGGCTTTCCAACACTGATATATGACAAAATAACAATTAGAGTGCAATGGGATTCCTTCCAAATATTCCACGGATAGGTTGAACTGTTCAGAATTCAAAGCACGGCTTTTTCTCTATTAGACATCCATCATGCTTCTAAGTCAGATTAATAAAATGGAATGCATTCTCAACTTATTTTTGGTATTATTGCTTCATCAGTTGCAATCTCATTAATGGGTCTTCTTTTCATGATGAGCTCACAATTCTGCAAAGCCCAGCTGTGCTTTCACCATTTCATATTCTCCCGATGCTTGCTAACCTAAGAGACACCCATCATACATCAGTCCTGGGTATCAAGGCTCAAATTGTGTGAATGTACATTCATATGAGTTCTGGTTAACAACATATTATGACACCGGAAATGTAAAACTAACTTCATTTGCATTATTTCAAGCACAACTCAACGTTGAAATCATCACATGATCTCAAATATGACAGCAATAGCAGTAGCATTTAGGCTTATACCACCCCATAGTGCATTATTTTCATATTGCCTACAACAATCTGGGTCCTCATTTCACCAACCTTGGAAGGATGGAAGGCCTATTTAGGACTGAACTCCAGACTGCAGGCAGAATTTGCCTGCAATACTGCACTTTAATCACTGTGCCATCAGGGCTAAATGATAAAAAAAAAAATGATTAAAAAGAACCCAAGACAATAGCTGAAAATTATAGTACATATTCTGACATTCCAAACCAGGCACTTCCTACTGTTTAATATGGCCACATAAACCCCCAAACATGCACAAAGCCAAGGCTCTAACTTGCTAGAATTCAATTTTGTGCTACTGAAACTATTGTGGTTGAGTGAATAATGAACTTAAACACAAAGCAGTTTTCATTACTGACTGTTTAATTTGGCAGCTAATTCCTCCAAGTTCTCCGTTACATTTAAAATCTGTGAGATCGAGTAATCATTATCTTCCAGTTACCCTTCTAGAGCCACCAACCAAACTTCCTGAAGAATCTTTTGAGCAGTAGTGTTCTTCTAATTTATTTATTTTATTTATTTATCAAATTTATTGACTGCCCATCTTACTGCAGGGTAACTGGGAGTCTACAATAGTTGAGTTACTTGCATTTGGAGAAATCTCAGGAATCAGCACAGCCACACTGCAAGGGATGAGCCTCACCCCAGGGAAACCACCTTTATAATCACAGTATCTCCCCTGCCAGGTAAGTAATTGTAGAATGAAGACACCTTTATTTTAGAGCAGTGCATCCAATGTGACAGTTACACACATTACATTTTGTCCAAATATATTTTTCCTTGATTGGAGTTAAGTTCTAGAGAGGGGAAACTTTAACTCTTCATCCTGGCTATGGACGTAGTTGAAATGGGAGACAGTATCTGCTCTTGAAATTGTTGTAATTAATGGAAGCTTTCTTCCCAGTACAAGTAGCCTATATGTACAGGAGTACAGTCTGATCAAGACTGTAAATTCAACAATAGTTAAATAGTTAAACTCTTCATTTCCCCCATATGATGCCCTCACAACCCCTTGCCTTTTTCGCTTGGCTTTTTTTTTTTTTTAATCATACACACCAAAGCTAATTACTAAGGATGTCATGACCCATCTTGTTTGGAACAGCTAGGCCAGCTGGCTTAGACAACAGAGGAATCCTTACCATGCTTTTTAGTTCAAAAGATTGCCAAATCATACTCTTCGGATTCTTCTTTTTTGTTTGGATTTGTTGTTGATTTCTTGTTATTTGATCTTGACAAAGTTCTACAAGGGCAGACTTTGCTTGTTTCTGGATGGAAGAGCACCAGAAAGCTAAAGATTGAGAACTAAAAAGGAGGGTTGAAAAGTAACTAGGAGAAGGCAATGGCCAATGTATTCCATGTATTGCTCAGAAGACAATATGATGATGGCCCTATAGTAACTAGGATGTGAGCTCAATTCTATCGAAAAATTATTTCATTGTCAGTTTATACCATATCAAAAAATATACGGTCACAATATATAATGCATTGGAAGTCATGATATAATCATTGTTATATCACTCCCACGTTTCTATTATTTGCTATTTTCCTAAAACTTCTGGACAAATCATGAATATTATATATGACATTTGAAAAATTGCTGTAGAAAAATATAAATGAAAAACGAATATATATACGATTTACTTTTAACAAATTTCAAGCAAAGAAGGTCCAGACCAGTAAAGAAGCTCCTGAAATGTCCATCTGAACATTGAAAGAACTTTGGTGGATCATACCAACGTCTTATTGAATCCAGCACACTATTTCTCACAATTGCCACCACGTATCTCTGAAAAGCCCTGAAGCAAGACATATGGCACCTTCCTCTTACTTCTCCCCAGCAACTGGATTTCAAACTGCTTCTGACATAAGAAATATATACCGGTATCTACATATCTACATTCATTAGAATTACGTGGTGGTACTTTAAGTTGGTCTGTTTTAAATTAGATTGGCATCTTTAAGATGATTCTCTGTTGATTTTGGAGGATGATCTTTTTTTAGACCGCAAGAATTCAGTCAACGCTTGCTTTATTTATGTGTTTACCATCAGTGATTATATGCCATTCCAAACAACTCTAAGCAGCTTACATAGTCTACGAATGAAAATAAGGTAACAAAGTCCAAAGTTTCAAATGTAAATCACAATGCATTGCAAAGACAGCACCCATGGGATCAAATAAAATTCTGCATTCATTAATTTCCAAATTATAGGAGGGAATCACTCACAACAACTCCAGTCCCAAGACCTGCTGGAAAAAAACAACAACCAGATTTTGATGGCCTTTCTGAAAGCCAGCAAGGTAGGCTTGTCCAGATCTCTAGGGATATATTTTTCTAAAAAGGGAGACAACTGTAGTTACAAAGGTTCAGGAAGTCCCATCTCTAAGTAAAAAGACCTGGAATGAATCTCTCCTACAAGACTCTACTGCAAAGTTGAAGCAATTGGGAGCAGTTAGCTTGGAAGATGCTCAGGTTGCTATGGACAACCAACATATTGAATTGCACCTAGAAGCAAAGTTGTCTCGTTGAGTATCTTTATCCCTACTGTTGCATTCCCAATGTCTTCTCTTTTCTCGCTCATTTGCCTGGCTACAACAGTAAGTACCTAGTTCTGTTAAATTAGTTTCCTATGATTCCCAGCTTTTGGTGTAAAGAGCTTCAAAACCAGGATCATATTTAGGATTCAAAATTCTGTTTTAATTAAAGAAAATAAATGTTTTGTTTCTGCTTGGAAACAGCTTCTAGACTTTTTGCTTGAAACAGAAAAAAAAAATTGAAAATTTGCAGATTAGATTAGTTTGTTGTTATAGAAACGGCAAATATTCACTAAATATGCAAAAGTTAAAACCTGGGGTTGTAACTTTAGTTTGTTTTTTACTGAACTGAAAAAAAATTGAAAGTTTTGGAAAAACTGGAAGACATTTTTTTTCTTTTTCCTCTACCCCACACTTTCTCTCTTTTTTTTCCCTTTCACATTTCCATATTACCTTTATTTTCATTTATATTTTTCATTATGATAAATTTCAATAAAAATAATTTTTAAAAAAGGTTTAAGATTCACAGTCCAAAAGAACTTGGCAAAGTAAATCCTGGTCACTTGTTTTTCTTTCACATGCTCCCATCACATGCTCCCATTTCACATGCTCCCGGTAGCTCCTGCCCTCTGGAATGACCTACCCCCCGACCTACGTACAACTGCAGACCTGCGCCTTTTTCGCCGAGCCCTGAAAACCCATCTATTTCGTGTGGCCGGCCTGGCGTAGTTTTGATTAGGTTTTAGTATAGGTTTTTATATGGGGTATTTTAGAGCAGGCCTTTATTTATTTAATTTGATTTTAGAAAAGATATTTATTGTGATTTTTATTATCGCCTGTTCACCGCCCTGAGTCCCGTAAGGGAGATAGGGCGGTATACAAATCTAAATAATAATAATAATAATAATAATAATAATAATAATAATAATAATAATAATAATAATAATAATAATAATAATAATAATAATAATAATAATAACAACATGAGAGAAGAAAACAAGATCAAATTTGCTGGTCTTGCTTTCTAAACTACAGTATATTCCTTGTAGCTATCAAGGAAATTGTCATGTATTCATATCCAATGTCTGTAGTCCTCTTTGCACCATTAGATGCTGATTTCCACTAGAAGCATTTCTGTACCATCTCCCAGTGCATGGAGGTTAGTGTTCCTGGCCAAGATAACTGCAACAGAGGATAGAGCCAAAGTGCATGACTCCACATTCTTTCTTCATGTACTGTAGGGATAAGTAATAAAGGAAACGAATCACCAGGGCTTTGGAATGAGCCCTATCTACCATCTGGAGAGATTTATCAAATCATTCCATGAATTCATCAAAGAATTCATCAAACTGTTATGATCTGTGTGTTTGTGGGAGACTGCCAGCTAGACTGGAAAGGGACATAAGCATAAGCTTAGCTTAGAGTCCTTGCGTAGACAAAAGAGGCATAAGTTCAACCTCACCCAAGATCCGCGAAGTCTTATTTGGTTGTTCCCAAGGGAAGGAAAGCAGTCTGGGGAGATAGCAATATTACCAATGATAGCACTTAGACTTATATATCACTTGACAGTATTTTACAGTCCTCTCTAAGCGGTTTACAGAGTCAGTGTATTGCCCCCAACAATCTGGGTCCTCATTTTACTGACCTCGAAAGGATGGAAGGCTGAATCTACTTTGAGCTGGTCAGAATCGAACTCCTGACAGTGAGCAGTGAGTTAGCCCGCAATTCTGCATTCTAACCACTGAGCCACCACAGCTCTTAGATTCTTGTAACTTTGGTAAAGAGCAATAAAGTTGTTTACTTTAGCTATTTGCAACTTGCTCTGGTTGCTTGTGCCTGACACTGTTAAACATAAACCCACATAGTTGAATGGAGCTTATTTCCAGATCCCCTATATCATGTTTCCCTTGCATCTTATAAGTTCCCATGGTTAAGCACTGACCATCGCAAAATACTACAAGGCTGGATGTTAAGGAAAATGCTGCTAAAAGAATTTCAAATACAGACTCCATGATTTATTCTACGTTTTCAACAAAAACGAACTCTCTCTGGCATGTGTCGGGATATGACATGAACCTTAAGAAAAGAGGAAATATTTGGGTAAGTATGTCGACACTAGGGATTTAATTCGCAATGGCCACAAAAGAATTCTTTGTTTAACTTGTATTGCTGTCCAATATTTTTTATGGGAGCATTCATTCACATCTGGCAGAGAACTCTTGCAGTGGATAACAGATGTATCTGGTAGCTTCTCACGTCTGTCCCAGCACCATGTTCCTGTTTAGAATTTTGAAAAGATCAGAAATCAGCAACAAACATTACAAGCATTTGGAGCTATGGGAAAATAGAAAAGTACGAATAAGAATGGTACAGAGTAATAGGCAGAAAGGAGTAAGCTTTGTGCAAACTATTTGAGCAAATAGGACAAAAGGAACAAACCTGGCTATAAAATAGAAAAGTGAGCCTGTCGATTTTATTTTTTTAATCTATCTGTTTTCCAAAATTACATTTGTTTACATCCAATTCTGTATAAATTTGGTAAGCTGATTGAAAAAGGGTATGTCAACTTCACTTTAACAAAGGGGAGCATTTAAGGAGGATCTCACTCTGCAGTGGGAGGGGCATTCTTCTAAAGGGCTATCCCAATTCTCTGCCAATATTTCCAAATGTCGCTGACAGGATACTTTGCTCTGTTTTTTTAGGATTTATCTGAAAAGAAGAATAGCTTTTATCCTGATTAAACATTTAAAATGTAATCTTTTATTCATAGAGAATACAACAAAGAAAATGAATTTTTATTCTGTCTAACCTTCAATTTGGAGAAATTTTAAGGAAAGAGAAACAAATTATCCAAGTTAGAAATGTGTTCCTTTTGCAAGACTCAAGGGTTAATTCAAGTGTGTCTGGCTTTCTAGTAAATACAGAGCACATTTTTTTTACAAACTTTTTCTCAGGATACAAATTTTCACAAACAATTTTCTTCAAATCTAACCCGTTTTTGCCTATTTGCCCCACATAACCCTTTTGGCTAAATTAGGAGGAAAAATGCAGATAATGTATAGACATGTATCTTAAACAGACCCACTGATGATGCATAATTGTCTACCAGGAACATTGGTGAGTAGAAAACAAGGGCAGGGAAAAAAAATCAGTTTCAGTGGCTGTGAAATTGCTGCTGAAACTTCATCAGGAGCATTCAAAACAAACCAAAGAATCTCCAATAATCTAGCACTGAAATTGATTGGGTGCATTTAGCACACCTTTAAGTGCATGTGCAATGTTAGCATCAACTCTGACTCTAAGGGCAAAAAACAGTGATCAAATTTGTGTCATCACCAGCACTGGCACAGCTCATTGTATCAGCAGCACACATTTGATTGGACTATCCAGCATCTTTTGCATCTCTTCCAAATTTCTCCCAAAACACAGATGGCTGCATTAATGCCAGGCTGCTGTTTGTGACTAGAGCAGCACATCAGTAAACAGCAGGAATAGGAGTTTCATCCTTATGATGGCATCCATCAGAAAAATTTCATATTCTATCCACTTTTCCCTTTACTGCTGCATAGTTACCTGATAAATGAAAGGATTTCACATCCATTCCTAACGTAGCGATTATCTGTTACATTTATACATTTTTCACATCCGTAATATTTTTGCAATAGATTTCCCTGAATCAGCTGATGACATTTAATAGAATGTTTAAGACACAGTATAAAATCTTAAATGCTTTTTGTCAGTCTGAGGATAAAATTGTGTGCCGAGATTGATTTCCAAATTAAAAACTATGTAGGCGTCTTGGCAATTCTCCCTCTCCATTCCATTCTCCCCTACCTTTTGCTCCTCCTCTACCTATTAAAATATAACAAAACAACTCTTCAGAAAATACTTAGAAACTAAAAGTGTGCTTGCCTTTACAAGGCGGGTGACATGAAGACGATTCTGTTAACGAAATGGACAAAATGACAAAACAACAAATGCAATTGCCCATAAAACTCTTATTGGGTACAGAAAAATCTGCAGTGAATAAATATTAACACAAACACTACAGGAAACATAAAATAAATGGGCTGGGGGGGACGAGGAAAAAACTAGTGGTTAAAATTGCTGAGGACTTAAGGAAAAAGCTATTTGCATATTGCAGGGCTCCATCTGCTGTGGAAAATCTAGGCTGCAAGAATGATTTAAGATTTAATAGAAGTAGTAGCCACTGTTAATTATAATTTGCACATTTACAAATCAGCACCGATAGCAATATAAATTATGAAATATAACAGTGTTATGTTGGATACTGGGGAAAATAAGATGACAGACAAAGTTAATGGAGTATCCCTAACAACAGCTCTGTCAGAACACATCAGAGAACTAATCCAGTTACAAAGGGCCTGCAATGGAAAATCTATTTAAAATATTAAAATGCTGTTTGGTAAAAGCTTTTTCATAGTGCATTTTACTTAAACAGTTGCTTATTGCTCATGGGTCATTAGCTGTACACTCAGATGCACTCTGGAAACTGCTGTTGGAGAGAATAACAGAAATTTAAAGAGAAATGTATTTATGCAGCACTTTTCTTGAAATATAGAATTGGCTTGCTGCTGACTTGTATTCAGACAAGTAACATTAACCACCTTCATGGATTAAACCTTTGGGGTGTTGTGCAAGAACACCCTTGAATTCAGGAGCTATTTATTTAAACCCACCACCAATCCTAAATGGGTGTGCCCAGGGCATAATTAATTTACAGGATTCCTTAGTACAAGATGTGCTGATGACCTTCATCTTAAATTCTTTTATTAAAGGAGGGCATAAATAGAGGGAAGACGGGTCCACAAAAGCCTTAAGTCACATTAGCTCAGTGCCACCCTCGTGTTAGGTGTTAGTCTGAAGCAATACTGTAGATCCCCAAATAATAAGAGATGCTGAGACATAACCATTGTGCCTGTGACTATCTTTTTAATTTCTCAAAGTGTGGCAGAAACAAAAGGTTGGATCGGATGGGTGCTAGATACCCCAGTCAGATAGTTCATATACTAACTCTTAAGGTCCGAGGTTTAGCTCAGATTAACCTCAGAAGACAAATCCCATTTCATCCATTGGAATTACTCTGTTTTGTAGAAAAACAATTCTAAGCATTCGTTGTTGTTGTTTTTTGCTCTGCGCTTATCCTAAAAGGGATCAGAGGGTGGTGAAACAGCAAATTCATCACTGCTTCCAAATCTAGCAGGGCCATGAAGCAGGGTGGAATAATTTTTCTGTTGCCTGATGATTTCTTTGTAATATTTGCCACCCCTAGTGAAACCACTGACTTCACACACATTGTAGTAAGGCAGATGGTCATCATTCAATGCCTAACTGAGCTCTTACTTGGGTTTTAGTACGCCCTAATGTCCCATTCCCGACTGATAATTTCCAATCATCATCCATACAAAGAAATGTTTTTAATAATAGCTTCTTTTCCTTGCTGTTATTCTTCTTCTATTCTATATCTGCTTTAGCATCGGTGGAACTACAGTGCCAGAACCCAAAAATTCCTCACCAAACAGGACTGGAAGATCTCATAAACAAAAGTTCAACAAGGCTAATAGACTCAGCCAAGATCACGTTAAACGCTGTATTACAAAAGTCGTAAAAAAAAACAAACCTCTCGTTGGCATGGATCCAGCTTGTATTTTACAACCTTACTGAACTGTAGCTAGTGTAAGCACATGCAGAAAAACAATACACCCTTTTGTAATCAAAAGACAACCTGCCTAAATGGCGGGATTATTTTTTTCAATGTTTTATTATTGCAATTCATCCAAATTACATCTAGTTCAGCGTCGGAGATATGCAAATGGAATCTTTATAGTAAAGAGGATTTCCCAGGAAGCCAGAAATCATGGGGTAATGCGGTAGGTAACGCTTGCATTTTGTAACTGTTTAATAACTTATCAGAAACCAAGAATATAAAATGACCCGGCGTTGTAAAATATGAGTATTGACAGCTAATCCTGTTAAGAAACTTGCAGAGCAGAATTTGTCTCCCAAACAGAGCTATTACATTTTTTTTGGCAGTATTAATATTCTTCGTATTTTGCATCAACTGCTCTACAGTTGAATTTATGCCATCTACATTCATGCTACATTGAACAAATATTGTACAAAATGCTACAGTGGAAGTTGGCAAAGTGCAACTCCAGGATTGCATGTGACTCCAATACTGGCCTCCTCCTTTGGAGGGGGGCAGATTTCTGAAGCTCTTTTTCCCCCTCCCTCCCCGCATATTACCAAAAATCAGTTACCTTGTATAGAGGGCACAGAGACTGGCCTTGAAGGACAGGAAGAAGAGCTGCTAGCAAGGCAATGAGCAGATAAGCAGGGCTTGAGCCCAGACCAAGAAAGCAATTTGAGAAAACATCTCAAACAAGCCCCTCCCTAGTTCACATGGAGATGAAGTGAGGGCAGAGGGAGGCACCTTCAGATTTGCAAGGTTTTAGAATACAGGTGATCCTCGACTTACGACCACGATTGAGCCCAAAATTTCTGTTGTTAAGTGAGACATTTGTTAAGTGTGTTTTGCCCCGCTTTACAACACTTTCTTGCCACAGTTGTTAAGTGAATCACTGCAATTGTTGCATTAGTAACACAGTCATTAAGTAAATCTGGCTTCCCCATTGACTTTGCTTATCACAAGGTCGCAAAAGGTGATTATGGGACACTGCAAACAGTCATAAATATGAGTCAGAGGCCCAAGCATCTGAATTTTGATTATGTGACCACGGGGATGCCATAACAGTCTTAAGTGTGAAAAACGGTCATAAGTCACAGTTTTCAGTGCCGTTGTAACTTTGAATGGTCACTAAACAAACTGCTGTAAGTTGAGGACTACCTGTAAAAATAGCCTTGGCCTATATGTCATTGGATTCTTGCTGTGATCTACCTTGTAGACTCTACCTTGCTTCCTGCTATTTGAAATACAGAACTTTGTGGCATAAACTTAAAATCCTGGACAAATCCGCCTAGTCTGTATCATCACTTTACCCACTGTACTTTCAGATGTTCCCCAAACTTTCTGGGCAGCCTACACCAGTGGTGGCGAATCTATGGCACGGGTGCCAGAGGTGGCACTTAGAGCCCTCTCTGTGGGCACACGGGCCATCGCCCCAGTCCTAGGCCTTCATCTGGGTTTTATAAAACCTTTTTGCTTTAGGCCTCCACCACCGTGTGCAAAAAAAAAAAGGTTCAATCAATCAATTTCAACTTCTCGCGGAAAAAAAAAAGATCTTGCAAAGTTGGAATTGATTGATTGAACTTTTTAGTCCCACCCAATCTGCCGTTACCACCTCAGCCACACCCACCCAATTGGCCATGCCCACCCAATTGGGCACACCCAGCCAATGGGCCACACCCACCCAGCACTCAACAATGCATAAGTGGGTTTTGGGTTGCAGTTTGGGCACTCAGTCTCTAAAAGGTTCGCCATCTCTGGCCTACACTAAAAGGCAGAACAAATCTTCCCAGTATAGAGTTACTGGACAGGTGTTTCTTCAGATATATCTGGGACATGGTTGGAAAAACCTCAAAGAAAAAGGCCACTTGGAAACACGCAAGCATGATTCCATTCATAAAAACAAGGTGCATCTTGGTTTTAAGCTACTTGGCTGCATTTTAATAGACTTCTATTTTTTTTAAAAATGCACAGCGTTATTTGTATAATAAAAATAACCCCTTCTGCCAAAAAAATAAGGCCTTGAATAATTCACAGTAAGTGAAACCTGGCAGCAAAAGATCATGGCACAGCCTCCAGAAGGAAACAAAATGCAGGTTTGTTTTCCAGGAAGCAGCAAGTAATTGGGTAGAAGGAAAGGGCAATCCATTTTATTGGGGTGGCTTTACGGTGGAGAAGGTCCTGCTCTAAGTAAAAATCAGCCTTGCTGTCATAAAACAAAGCACAGGTTCCGTAGTAGGCCTGACAGAGTATTTATTCTAAGTAAAAAATAAAGTTCCTAAAATAATTTTAATCCAACATGACTTAATCAATGAAAACCAGATCTTGAACAGAGCCTTGGTATAAAGATTGCAGTCATATTTTCTTGCTGCATGGATAACAGCATGACTCATAACCACTATCTTGCAAATCAGAAAAATGCTGCAATTACCATTGATTGGTGTGGTATTTGTGTTTGTGTGTGTGTGTGTGTGCGTGTGTATGTTTGTGGGTGCATGTTTGAAATGTCACAATATGTTTCCTGTTACATAACTTCATAATAAAGAGTACCATTATGAGGATAATATGAAAAGTCATTTTGGAGAATGTTATTCTCTTCTTACATGTTAATTGGCTACTAGTAGTCAGTAAGGAGCTCAGAGAAAAATAATATAATGTAATACAAATAATATTATATATTATATTACCTACATTCACATACAGTACTGAGGTCTCTCTTTCTCTCTCTCTCTCTCTCTCTTCTTCCCCCCCACCATATCATTTTTTTTTAATTAGGTGAAGAAATCAACCTTCACACATGTAAGTGAACTCAGAATATTCTACACATTGCTATTTTTGATGCTGGCTCTTTTATTTGCTGCAATCAGAAAGGTGATTATAAACACTACAAAATTAGCACCCACAATTGCATAATTTACACAACGCTGTTTTAACCATTCATATGCATTGTGAGAAAGGGAAGGGCAGGCTACATATGTACAGGAGGAGAGAAATATCATCCCCATTCTGCATAAACATCAGCTACGAGAAGAAGAAAAGTCATTTGCCAAAAGATCTAAGATACCACCTTTATTCTTTTTCTTTTTCTATTTAGCCAATGAAGAGATTAGAAGATGGAGCCAAAAGTTTTTGAAATGCCTGCTGAATGTTTAATTGGCCTTAACTTTCCTCATCTTCTCTAGTTCCTCCTTCGGGACCTGAAGCCTCTCATACTCGTTCCAGATGTTGCTTGGCACCACTACATATATCATCACCTATGTATTCCATTATACATTACTCCTACATGTTCCATTATCTACTCTACCATTAGGAAGAGCATGGAAACAGCAGCTGTTGGCCTATTCAGGTAGTCCTTGATTTACAATTGGTCACTTAGCAATCATTTGAAGTTTGATGGACCTACCTTGGGGCTACTTATGACCCGAATTCAAAGTTCTGACAGTCAGGGCTCCTCCTCCCCGCCCCTCCACAGTCACATGACCAAACTTTTGGTGCTTGGCTACAGGGCTACGTTTATGGCTATTTGCACCCTCTTGCAGTTACGTGACCACATTTTACAACTTCTGGGTTTTGGCAAAACTGCACCCATAGCAAACTGTTGGTTCACTTCACAACTGTGGTGTTCACTTATGAGTGCCACACAGGGTGGACTTTATAATACCTGAAGCATGGTTTTTGTAGTACTGTTGCACTAGCTAGCTAACGTGAGTTTTCTTGTATTTTAAAACTTGCTTTTTCAATTGTTTTGCTAATAATTTCCCATAAGCCTTAACCTTCAGAAACCAGGATTGGCAGGAGAGCATTCAATACATTGTAGATAACAGTTTTGTTTTTAGCTGTTCTCAAGCCTCTGTGAACAAAGAAAAAAAGTCAATAGTCACCTTGGGAAGTGCTGAGAATGTATCTTACCCCTAACCATTTTGATGCTTTTCCTTTGCAAATGTTTCTTTTTCTTTTTCTTTTACTCAGAATACAATGCTCTTTTCTATGGCTAGGCTCACATAGGTATTATTGGGTGCTTTCATTCTTGTGCTGTAACTGAACAGATGACTATTTCTAAGCCAATCAACTTTTGCTTTGAAGTTCTTTGCTGTGCTAACTATAAAAGTAAATGCAATCCATTTTTTTCAGGTTTCCCCCTTTACAAAGGGAGACCCCACTTTCTCAAAGTGCTGTAATAAATTTCTTTTAAATGATCTTCTGACACGGTTGCTTATTAGAAAAGGTAAACCTAGAGTTAGATTTGGCCAACGCTTAACAATCACAAGCACAGTGATTCACTTCACAACCTCAATAAACAGCTAATAAAATCGGGTTAGTCACATGATTGAACCATTTTACAATCGTCACGGGTTACAACAATGATGGGTTTTAAGTCAAGGACCACCTGAAGAAATGTCCCCCAAGTGTGACTTCCCTAGGTATAATTTCTTAGCTATTCCATTTGCTCGGGACACAGATCTGGCTGGGTTTCCCCTACTCTCTTCTTCTATTCCTAGATATGGAGACAAGAGCTATACTAATATCTGTGCTGAATAAGATTCAAATGTTAATTTGTTTTTGGAGTGGGGTATGTGAAATTGATGCATTAGGTCCCGGTCAATGGAAATGTCTTTGGCCCCTGAAATGGTTTTGAAGAAGTTTGGCTGGCTAAACTTGTGCTTGTACTATCGATTTCTGTCAAAATATGTTGGGTTTGTGAAAGATCCAGAGAGGCTTATAAACACCTTTGGATTAAAGATGCTTATAAAACTCTCCCTAATCCATAAATGTTCCAACTGCATCACGGCTGCTGAAAAGCTTGTATTAAGGGGAAAGATGCCCAACTTGATAATGTCATGTTCTCCTTAGTTTCTTATCAGCCTCACCAAAGTTCCATAAGTGTTTTGCTCTTCTGAATTACAAAACAAAGTCCTGATCCGCTTTGTAGTCCGCTACAAGTGACGAAGGAAAGACGTGCAGTTCTGTCCTTCCTGTGGAAAAAGTTTATATAGCATCACGGGTCAGAAAGACCTAAGGATTTTCAGGCAAATAAAATCCATTTGGCCTTTTACTTCATTGGAATCAGGTTACTCATCTGTAGAAGGAGGTAATATTTTCTTACATGTTTATCCTGGCCTTTATCAAGTCCCTCCGGCATCCAGAGTTTTCCATTCCTCCCTCCTCCTCGCTTTCACGAGATAAGTTAAATTGTCATATATTGTCTAGCCAAAGGTCACGCAGTGACATTTTTGTGAATGAGTGAAAGAATGTTGGGATATTGGGATCCCCAACTGTAGTCTGGTACAGTACATTATAATGGATGATAGATGCAGCGTACTCATAAAGCTTATTTCTTTTATTTTTATTTATTTATTAAATGTATATGCCACCCATCTCACTCCTGAAGTGATTCTTAGTTGCAGAAAATGGGGGCTTAATATACCAGCAGCTTCCTCTTTAAGCAAACTACTGTCTCCAGAGGCTGTGTCCTATCTACTTTGGGGCAAGAAGAATCCAAATAAACAATTTGCTTTAAATTGAAATTGACAACCAAATGGTACATTTCTCTCCTGAATCTCGGCGGGTTACAGTTAGCAATAGAAACAACAGCCATTGGAACTCATGCAGATAGTCCTCAATTTACAGCAATTCATTTAGTGACCGTTTGACGTTACAACAGCACTGAAAAAGTGACTTATGACCATTTTTCACACTTATGACTATTGTAGCATCTGCATGTTCACATGATCAAATTTCAGATGCTTGGCAACAGATTCATATTTACAACGGTTAGAGTATCCCTGGGGTCATGTGATCACCTTTTGCAACCTACTGACAAGAAAAATCAACGGGGAAGCCAAATTGACATAACAACCATGTTACCAGTTTAACTGCAGTGATTCACTTAACAGCTGTAGCAAGAAAGGTCATAAAATGGGACAAAACTCACCTAACAACTGTCTTGCTTAGCAACAGAAATTTTGAGCTCAATTGTGGTCATACGTTGAGGACTATCTGTATATTATAAGCCATAAACATTCATAATGTGATATAAAGCACATGTTTACTAACTGTTTGGTATCAAATGAAGAAGTAATACAAATACTTTTTTAAAATGGGGGAAAGTTCCTGCTACAAACCATCTATAAAGAAATGTATTTATAAAGGTATTTTGATTGGTGCAAAATATTCATTTTCAAGACTAGCTGAATACCCGAAGAATAGATTTGATACTTAGTGGTTACAGGCCCCAAGGTGTTCTATTTCTTTAGAAAAGGAGAATAGAATATTCAGGGAACAGAGGAATTAAATTAGCTCATTTGGAGGGACTCTGATGTCCATGGATCCATAAATAATGTCACTAGAAAGAGAAAGCCCAACTATCTGAACTGCTTTGAAAAAGAGTTGGGTCAGGGAACCTTCTCCAAATAGGTGTGTGAAATTTATTTCAGTGCTTTATTCATAAAGGAAAAACCATGCCTGCTCTTCGGGAAGGCTCTATGGCAGGGATCTTTTATGACTTGTGATCTTCAACTCCCAGAATTCCTCAGCCAGCATGCCTGTCTGAGGAATTCTGGAAGTTGAAGTTCACAAGTCATGAAAGGGCCAAGTTTGAAGACCCCTGCTCTATGGAATATAAAAATTATCTGGGAACCTTGCAGGTGACAGGCTGTGAGTTCCCCACTCAACTTTCAAATAGCATGCATGGAATTTACCTCAGCAAGAGGCATCCTTAAGGAACTCCCAGAGCCTTAGTGAAGCTCACTGTTGAAACTGAACAGATCTGGGCACCACCATTTTCAGTTTCTAACAACAGTATTTCCTATAGTCCTTGTAGGACCTTTAAAAAAAAAATACCCTCCATTAAAACTTGCTTTTACTGGGACAATCCATGGGGGTTGTCAGCTCACATAGAGAACTCCAAAGGATACCTCAAAACTGTGGTGAACTCATTTCAGCTACAAACGCAAGCAAAACCAGCACACTAAAACCTAATAATGCCCAGTAGTGTGACATTAGTAAATGGAGCATGAACAAAGCAGCAGAAAGCAAATAGGAGCCATCCATTGCTGGAGATCAATAGGTGTTCCTCAAAGAGTAGCTCTTCAAGCTAACTTTCCTACACAATATTTCACTTATTTCAAAAGTCATCCTTACTAAGAACAACAATCTATACCTTTAAACCATGATCGAGAGCATCCTCTTGCTTTTACACACGCTTTAGCATACATGTATAAATTAATCCACAATGTTGGGAGTACAATTCTGTCTCCGGAAAAATTCACCTTAACTTCTAATCCTTCTTTTTGCTACTTTGAAGAACACCATGCAAGGAAAACCTTCAGTTTGGGAAATGCAGACAGAGAAGAAGTGGGAAATTTAACGTTAAAAAATTGAGCTTAAAGGTCTTTTTAAATTATTTTATTTGAGGGCTAGAAAAGCCCTTTAAATGACTATTTATCTTACTAAGAAATACGCCCCATAGTGCTAAAACTGGAAAATGAAGCATTTTTCAAGTAAAATATTTAAATATAAAAACTGCCTCTACCTTGAAAAATGATCATTTATAATGAAGTCTAAGGACAACTTGGTATATATCAAAATCCCAGCTGCAGAATTACTACATTAACTCTTGTTACAACATGTTGGCTGTAACCCTGTGAGGCAGCTATCTCCATGACACAATTCTTTACAGAATGGTCATAAGAGCTGGAAAGATATATTACATTAGTTGTCTGACTTTATCTCATTGAAGACATGAGTGAAGCAGACTGTGGCATCTTTAACTTGTTTAGCAATGTTACAGCAGGAATGTAACCCTTGACAGCCATTCATTAGAATTGCTCCAAGGTTCACGGGCTAGATAGCATACATCAGTGAGCTATAATTCATTCATGTCATTAATAGTACCATTCATTTATATAAGCACTGTCTTTGGATCCATCTTTTAAAAAGGGGAGTCATCTGCTAATTTGCTCATTTTCACTCTAATTCACTGCAGGGAATAATGAGGTCCAGCATGGATTCTTTTAGAAGGATATATATATGGTGCTGAATATTCATAAACATTGCAAAAAAATGTTAGTAGCTTAGATCAATCCCTTCCCAGTTAACAAGACGCTGGAATGCATGTATGACATTTGTTCTGAACTATACTTAGTCTTGGTCTCTCCAGTTTCTGTTTTCTTGCATGACTATACACTTCTTCAGGCTGACATGAGAAAGCTTGTTTCTGCTGAGGGCTCCTGATCTATGGGAGAAGGGGTCAAAAAGGTCCAAATATAAGGATGAAGAATTCATTAGTGACATTTTTCATTCCCCATCTGCAGCATAAACACCACAAAACAGCCCAATGACTAAATAAATGTTATGATTATCAAGGAAGACGAATCTCAGTTATGGGCCATTTTCGATGTTCTAGATAATTATTTTTATACCTGAAAAGCAAGAGGCTGGAGAAAACACTCACCCTCACTCATGCTGTAGGAATATTTCCACCAGAGTGAGAAATCCAGAAAAGAGAAGATAAAGATGGGTAGTCTTCCCGATAGCAAGGCGGGTTGTATGACATGTGTGAGTTCCGACACCTTTTTTTTTTTTTTTTTTTTTTTTTACAAAAAAAGCACTGGCAACAGGAATTTTGGGTTCAATTATGTTTATAAGTTGAGGACTACCTGTGGTTTTATTAGTTGTTTACCATAAACATTCTCAAACTAATAAAAGGCAGTGATGCTTTAAAGATCAAGTGTAATTGGGACTGGGCTACTTAAGTGCTCACTTTGCTACTAATAAGGAAGTAATGTATAAGCTGCTAAATCTCAGCTCTTGAGTCCTGACTGCTGTTTGTGATCCCAACTTTGCCTTTTATAATATCCATAATAGACATAGCCTAGCCCTGTCTTTTTGTCCCTTGTACCCATAACTGCATTGCATAAAGGCAACTATGTATTTTTGAGTCTGTTCTTCATCTTGCCAAAAGCAGCAGATGTATTTTGGCTCTGGATCCTCTGCTTCACGGATTGTAGGTTAATACCTGCAGCCTGGATAGAACAACGCCAATAGTTTTCAATAGACCCTATTGATGTGTTCAAGTTGCCAGCTGCAAAGTTCCCAGATGTGGTCTCCTCTCATTGCTAGCTCATTTTGAAATTTCAGGAAAATAATTGTCCCAATATGTTGGAAGACAAATGAGCCTGGAAATACAGTCAAAAACCTCGTATCTATTGCTATTAGGCATATATGTCTCTATATTTTTCCATTTCATTCAGTTCTGAATTTGTGGAAACAGAAAATATGGTTGTGGAGAGGTTTTTTTGTTCTTTGTCAGCACTACTGAACAAAGCCATCGAGATTATTTTTTGCATAAAAATACATTTATTTCTAACCTCCCCAGGCAAACTGTTTTGTTACATCCTAACAGCAAGATTTATGCATGATACATAAAATAGACTTTATCAATATGTAAAGCTCTGCTTAGAAGGATGGAAATGCTCACAGTTCAGTGTTTCTCAATCTTGTCAACTTTAAGATGTGTGGACTGCAACTCCCAGAATTCCCCCAGCCAACCTTGCTGATTGGAGGAATTCTGGGAGTTGAAGTCCACACATCCTACAGTTGCCAAAGTTGAGAAACATTGGTACAATCAATGAGAGATCTAGATCAACTGCACTCAGGCGTGAAAGAAGCAGTTTGATGATGATCCCAGATAAAATATCAATTCCACATTTAAACAACAAAAAGTTATTTTCTCTACATGCATTATTTGTTCTTCACCCTTCTATTTTCTTCTGGATGCATAGAGGTCCACACTAATGGATACATTAAGACACCAGACCATCTTCTCCTATAAACCAATTTTTTAAAGAGCAAATTAAAAGCAATAGCAAAAAAAAAAAAAAAACCCAGCCCAAAGAGTCAGTCATGGAATTAAAAAATACAAAATAGAAATGGGTATCATATATCATCTTTATGCAGGAGGCAAAATAGTGAGAACCACAATAATGTATCGCTAGCCTCTGTCGTGAAAATGATTTGTTTTACTCTCCTAATCTTTACCATATCTAAACTGACTATAATAAAATGAATAATTACTCTGAATTCTGTCCAGTTAATTGAAAATCTACTCGACATGTAAGCCAAGAAATCATAACAACAAATACAAGCTTTAGTCAGTGTATGAGAACTTGTCTTGGTGAATTATTATTATTATTTTTTTAGGATTCAGTGTAAATGATACTGTTTACCATCATACATCAGCCAACGTTACTCAAGAATGTCATGAATTATTTCAGACTTCCTATGAATATTAATACTTTTTATAGTGATGATATTTCATCGAAGCACACCCAGGTATTAAGGGACGACAGAATTTGGCTTAAACACAAAAATCAATGGGTGTTGATTTTGCTTTCCTTAAACTGTGCGTCCATATTTATCCTAAGTAGATGGATGTTCATATATCCATCATGTTATCTTCAAGGAAACTATGAAAAGTTCCAGAGACATTTGTTGTAATTCCTAGAATGATATCCTTCAGTTAGCTAAATATTAGCTGCGATATAAATTGTATTTTTTCTATTCCATTTTTTGTTTTCATTCCAGATCATATTTTGCAAGAAAAGATCTCCCTCACCTTTACAGCGCCATTTTCTAGGCCTGTTCTTACAGTAAACAGTTATAAGATTGAGGAAACATAGCAGTTCCAGAATGATTAGTTATATTGTATTTCCATTTAAATTAGATATCGTCCTTCTAAATGTACATTTATTATAAATTAACATATATATGTGTGATAAATTATTAGGTCAACTGAAGGATTGCTCTCTCTCTCTCTCTCTCTCTCTCTCTCTCTCTCTCTCTCTCTCTCTGTGTGTGTGTGTGTGTGTGTGTGTGTGTGTGTGTGTGTGTGTGTGTATTTTAACAAATGAAGGCAAATGAAGAATAATGTTGCAGGATCCAGTCTGGATCGGTCACCGGGACTAGAAGTTTAGTCTTCTACAATTTGTATTTTCACTTCCTTTTTTTTGTGATGGGGCATTTCTCCTCCACCATTTTATACGTTTAATAAAGTAAATATCATCCTCATTCCTGTCATGTGAACTTTTAGGAACATTTTGCCGTCCATAATATTTTCATTCTTTTTATTTTTGGCCCCATTTGAAATGAATGACTGAAAACTGTAACCAAAATGTCAGCATGTTTATAAAGTTTACTAACTTAATAATAGTCAAAAGTAAATAATACATTGAAACTGACTCCTCCCCAATTTCAGGAGAATTCTTGATCCGAGGAAATGTACTTTTTGCTTAAATTGTCTGAGACAATTACTAAATTGCTTTCTGCCTCTAGTCCTTTCCTGTAGTAGCATACTTGAGGTTGTTTGCCCACCATCCCGTTACCTACTCTTTTTTGCTTTGATATCTAATAAATAGAAGCATTTAATTGCTTTGAGATTTAACAAATAAGTAATTTCAAAACATTTGGAATATTCCAAGGGAGCAAACTGTATGTCAACCTTTCCAGCTTTACGGACAGGCAGTGGAAGCAGTGGTGGCGGGGGGGAGGGAAATTTTTTTGTGCGTACACCCACTGTTTGCACAAACAGAGCTTCGTATGCTCATGTGCTTGCCTGCTGCTTGCGCAGCCTGGTTCCCAACAGGCCGTGGACCAGTACCGGGCTGCAGACCAGGGATTGGGGACCCCTGCTGTACATAACCCAAGACAATTTAAAGAATAATTGTGCTGCGCTTGGAAAAATATTCTGAATTCATAGTCATAGACCAAGTGAATTACAAACCAGTAGCAAAACCAGCTTTGTTAATTCACAGTCTAAGATGCTTTCCTGTATATCTGTATTTCATGAGGATGGACACACACTTGATTTAGTGAAGGATTACACTATTTGATTTAGTGAAGGATTACACTATGGTTAGAAGCTCTAAGCCAGTGATGGCGAACCTTTTAGAGACCGAATGCCCAAACTGCAACCCAAAACCCACTTATGCATTATCGGGTGGGTGTGGCCCATTGGGTGGGCGTGGCTGTGGTGGTAACAGCAGACTGGGTGGGACTAAAAAGTTCAATCAATCAATTCCAACTTTGCAAGATCTTTTTTTTCTGCGAGAAGTTGAAATTGACTGATTGAACCTTTTTTTTTTGTACACGGCGGTGGAGGCCTAAAGCGAAAAGGTTTTATAAAACCCAGCTGAAGGCCTAGGACTGGGGCGATGGCGCGCGTGCCCACAGAGAGGGCTCTGAGTGCCGCCTCTGGCACCCGTGCCAAAGGTTCGCCACCACTGCTCTAAGCGATCTTCAGTACAAAATCTAAATAGAACCCAGAAGAATGGAAGAGAGAAAGACCAGGAGTGATATCCAAATTACATCTCTATCAAGGTACATTTTTAGATGGACTCAGAAAGAACATTCAAGGATTTAAATTGGATTTTAATTGATGCACCAATGCTTTGTGGAGATATAATCACCTAAGTGTTGATCCCCATTTTTTGCATTATAAATCTTAATTACTGAATCAAATGCGTGTCCATCCTTGTGAAGTGCACGAAGAATACAGGAAAGCATCTTAGACTGAGAATGAAGAAAGCTGGTTTTGCTTCTGGTTTGTAAGTTTAGGATGTTCAGCTTTTCCTTTTAGTGAAGAATAGCAAGGTATAAAAAAGATTATTTTAGCAATCTGCTTAGCAACCTTTTATGAGATAATTTCTAGGAACCAAGCGAAACTCTTACTCAATTGTTCCAACATCCAAGAATGCACAAATATGCAACCTTGAGTGTATGAATATAACAGTTGAGCAGTTAACATTGATTTTTCATGAATTGATTCAAAAATTAATAAGTAATAAAATGAAGAACCTTTCCATTGATTTATTTTAAAAGATAAAACTAGTACAAATTATCTATCCGAAGAACAATAACAACAAAGCAGTTGCACCCTACACTATATTGCATTTCATGAGATGTTTTTATCTTCTGCAGTATGTCTTCACAATATACATAGCACAACGTGTTTCACGTATTCAACGTATTTTAATCATCTTTAATATTGCTTCACATTGTCAGTTACACGTTCCTTATAAAATAGCTTTGAATGCCTAATAGACATGCATTGTTTCCTTCTTCTTTTTTCTTTTTTTTTCACTTAAAAAAAAGTGTCAGCAAATCTGTATCAACCAGCCAAAGGACCATTGTTCGTATTTGTATCATGAAAGAGCTCCTTGTAAAAACAAAATAAGGAGAAATTTTTTATCCCATACTAATTTATTTTTTTTAAAAAAAAGATTTTACATATGACAAGACTAAATATACACTTGAGCTGCTAATAAAGACAAATCCCGTGGGAGAAGAGACTCATTTCAAGCAATCTCAGAAGTTTTTTGTTTCCAAATCAAAAGCGAAAATGCTTCGCTTATGTGTAATTTTAAAAGCTTCAATAGAAGAAGCACAGTAATGGCTTTGCACTTTTAAAAACCTCTCATAAAATGGCTTCATTTAAATCATATACATTTTTAACACAGAGACCTAGTAGTTGTCAGCATGGTGATAGAAACATAATGTACTTTTGTATCATTGATCGGCAGAGAAAAAAAGCAAAAGAGAACATTTGGCTCACACATTAGGGAGCGGAGACTCAGGGAAGTATCACAAGAGGGAAGACCAGAGGTAAGCTGAATCTGAACTATTTCCGTAAGTTTCAAAAAGCATGGGGTTCCTTGTAAGTAAGAGCAAGATAATGTATTAAATCAGGGGTCTTCAAACTTGGCCCTTTTATGACTTGTGGACTTCAACTTCCAGAATTCCTCAGCCAGGCACGCTGGCTGAGGAATTCTGGGAGTTGAAGTCCACAAGTCATAAAAGGGCCAAGTTTGAAGACCCCTGTATTAAATGAAACACTTTTAAAAAATTGCTTTTCTCTCAAGGTTAGATTTTTATTCTGGTAGAGATAATGATGGAAGTCACCCAAAACAGGGGGGGGGAGAAATCAAAGTTAGCTCTAGTACAATACCTGGTGATTTTATAGGGATATCCATGTAGCTCTATTGGCAACAATATTGACGTGAATTGGTCTTCCAGAACAATTTCTCAAATTTGACGACTTGAAGACATGTGGACTTTAATTCCCAGAATTCTGCAGTCAGCTAAGCCAAGTTTGAGAAATGCCATTCCAAAATGTTTATTTTTTTCTTCTTCTTGTATATGTGGGTGATCTCCTTTATAAGTACTAATCGGATCCAACCCTCATCAGCTTTTTGAGATCAAATAATATTAGCTACCTACTTTGTATATTAACATGACATATATAAAATGATTATATCTAGATTGCAAACACACAAATCTGAGAATGAATCAAGATAACTGCAGACTCACCCCTACATTAAGGAGTAATATGTTTGAATAGTTTTAATCCCCCGTTCATTAAGAAATAGAACAATCATGCTAACAATACAAAGATGGATATTGTTTTATTGTTCTATTGTTTTATTGTGCATATTAATGATACTGAGTGGGAAAATTATACATTTTTCTATGTTAGGTTATGGTCAGGGATAAAACAGTAACCTTTTATGGACTTTTTGCTGAAAATGGAAAAATGTGAACCTGTTATTTCTGGATTTAAGAATTAACAAAAAAATTGGGGGGCTGAAAGGATTATTTACTGTTAAGCAGGGAGAGGGATAATGAGTTTGTTTGTAACTACTGTTAAGAAAGGTAGAAGTAACTTCTTTAACTATCCTCCTTTTTTCTTTATTCTTTTCCGCACATTTTCTTCTTCTTTTTATATATATTTCTATATCTGTCTTTTAGCTACTGTATGTAAAAACTTTTGATTTTAAAAAAAGGACTATGGAAGTCAATCTATTTAGCATTTAAAACAAGTCACATGTTATAATTCATTCTATTATGCAGAGGAAAGAAGCAAAGCTAGTGTCGCCATCGTTGAGAAATAAGTTCCAAAAACTTCTCTTCAATCAGTCACTATCTTGAAAAACTATTCCTTTATGGACCAGGAGTAGAAGGCACCTGAATTATTTCCATAAGATTCAAAAGGCATGCATGTTTCTTGTAAGTAAGAGCAATGAAACATTTTAAATTAAATGAAACACTTTAAAAAAATTGCTTTTCTCTCCAGATTAGATTTTTGTTCTGGTAGAGGTAATGATGGACGTCACCAAAAAACAGGACCAGGAGTAGAAGGCAACAGAAGTCATTGGTTCCATCATCTCAGAAAGACCAACCTTTTTGGACTCCTGTACATCTTGAATAGTTTCTATTCCAAATGGTAAGCATCATTATTTGTCAACTAAGTACTAGTGTTTCAGTTTGGTTTTCTTCTCCCTTTCACCCGAACCCATTTACTTTTGCATTCTGTTCATATATTGTTTGGGGATTATAACACCAAAAGCATGTATTACCCATCTTTGTAAGCATTACCATCTTATAATCTTTTACAGATGAAGAAGGGGATAAAATAATTAAACCTTAGGGTTTTGTTTATTTTTGTAAGAATTAATTACATACTCTTCAAAATTTAGTTTAAAATTGCCATGAAACACAGTGAAATCTTTTACTGTACTAGATAATGGCACAGATATTTCTATACCTATAGGCCCTTTTTTGTATTTAAACAAAAGGATTAAAATATAGGTTTGACAGTTTCAGGAACTGCATGTCTGAATTAATACAAATTATGAAAAATGTCAAGTGATTACAGCCCACAGAATATACAGAGCTTTTGCATATTTATGGGAACAGGTAAAAGAGATGGTTTAAAATATTTAAAATCAACCTATTGCATATGCATAATAAGTAAGTATCTGTGCACCATACTTCAGAAGGTTGGGATTAAATACAGGACTTGTGATAAATTATGCATTTATTTTAAGAGGGTCAGAAGAAGAGCAAGAAATAGTAGTTACAATTTACTTACTATATTTGGTTAAACCACCAGCACTTATTATAGAGATATCCTGTCAGGCCCTACAGAAATTCCCAAAGCTAGCCACAATGGAAAGGTAATTTTTTTCTCAGAAACATGTGTAAATGCACAAAACTATAGCATCCATTAAGGAACTGAGCTCACACATGGGCTGTGTCATCTATATTAGCTGATATCTGTATATGAGAGACCAATCTAAGGCCACAGCTGAATATGTAGTTATGAGAATTATGAATGGGGGATTTAAAGTATTTAAACATATTACTCCCTAATGCAGGGATGAGTCTGCAGTTGTCTTGATTCATTCTCAGATTTGTGTATGGCACAAGACTTACAAAATTCTCATTTGATTTCTCTTTTCCTGGGATTAAAACTTATAAATCTAATAACTTTATCAGCCTTCTCCCAGTTTATTTGAATGTATCAGTTGTTTTATTCTATCTTGATATTTGATATTACTTTAACCCTATATTATCAATATAAAATTAACTAAATAATCAATCTAATTAATCTAAATCTTAACATTCTAAACTAAACTATACTTGGAGGTAAGTTCCACTAAGTTCACTGCAGTTTTAGTAACAATATTTATTTATTTATTTAATCCATATCTTGTCTCTCTCCCAAAATATGGTATTCAAAATGAGTTAACAATATAAAAATAAAATCATAAATCAATAAATTAAAAACACAATCAAAGTATAGAACATAGAATAATAGGATTGGGAGGGACCTTGGAGATCTTCTCATCTTCTATAATTAAACATTAGTTTTAAAAGTCATGAAAAGAAAGGAATAACAAACTAGTTGTAGGAGAGGAGCAGACTGACCTGGAGAGTGGGGTTAAACGTGTCATCAGTTTAGAATCTTTGCACTTCCATAGGAGAACCAGCCCAGTCCCCTGTGAATTTCCATTGATCCTTATCTTGCACCAATTAATTAGGTGACCAGATTCTTGTGTATAGGTACCAATAATAAACTTTTCAGTGTTTTTAACTCAGAAAGTTTTCCTGATTCTTGGAACCTGACACTAGTAAATCTGTATATAAGCAATTGAAACCCATCTCAAAATCCCAACCCAGGTAGGGTCCAAAATTTTTTGAACCTTTCTGGCAAAGGATGCATAATTGGGCTAACCTTTTTTTCCTTATGAGGGAATTCCAAAATCTGAAAAGGAGATTACAGTCTTTTAGGTTGCTCAACCTCAGATTATACAATTTATACAAAAACTAGGAAGATTCTTGCCTCAACACTTTCTCAAGTAATAATTCAAGTTCACACTCAGATTTATTTTACCATTGTCTTGGCAGGAGCTCCTCCTCCTATTCCTCAAGATTATTTCTTCTGCCCTTTACATCGTGCCAGTTGATACACCTCTCATTGTGACCACCTGACCTTGCATCCTGGCTTAACCAGCTTGCTTTTATACTTTACCATCTATTGAAGACAGCATTTTTCTTAATTAAGACTTAGCCCTTAGACCTATGACAGATGCAAAAAGACAGCAAATTAAGAAACTAGGACAATAATTAATGTTCTCTGCTGGCACAAGTGCTGGAAACAATGACATTTGGATAAGTTGCAAGTTGCGGCCTCCTTCCTCCTCTGTCATCTGACACAGCTTTTCTAGTACCTTCCTGATAACTCTGATAGGAATTGCGCCATTCAAAGTTGCCAATTCACTCCCTGCTGCTTCTGACACAATGCTACATGGGGTGTAAATTAGCATGTACTCTAGAAAATTACTAATAACATCTCAATACAATATAAGTAGCAGTACATGGATATGACAATTAAGCAGTCCTGTGGTGTCATAGCCAGTTTTGATATGTTTGATAGACTAATCTTCGCATCCAGATACTAGTCCTATTCAAATCCTTTGGAAGAAGCCCTTTCGAATGAGCAGAAATGCATGTTAAGTTCTTCAATTAGTTGATGTTCCTATGCTTTTGTCCTAGGCTCACTTTTCAGTAACTACTTCTGGCCGTATCTGCATCTATTTTGCTTCATTTCCCTCTCCCCCCCCAGCCCTACTAATTACTCCCAGTTATCCAAAAGAACATTTGTCAAATCCCTGTTGGTTTTAAGGAAACACGAAGGCACATTCTCTCATTTTATCTTTTATCCTTTGCACATAATTATGTCAAGAACATTTTTTTCTACAGACTTATAATTTTGTAAAGTTGGAGGATTTTACTACATCTTGGAACCTGTGCACTACTAGAGTTTCCCACTACCAGCATGGGTAATGCATTTGGCCTGGGATTTAGGCTTCCAATGATATTGGAAATGTTAATTCTACTATTTCAACTTCCCAAAGTATGAAAATCATGGTAGCTAGTAAGAACAGTGCTCACTGCTCCTAATAGACTAGGAGAAGGAGAAATGGTCAGCATAATATTATTATAAAAAGAGTGTTATTCAGGTAGTTACTGTACTTCATTTCTAGCTTAAAAGTAGAACATTATTTGTGACAACGCACCCACTTTGGCTCTCTTAGTTTGATCACATTGATGAAAGGATAAGTAATCAATCTCCCACTAAGACAGTGAGTAGCATTGGCCATAACTCATTACTCCATCAAAGGATTTGGCATTTCAATCGATGGGAAATGATGTGTGATCATTCTAATTTATTATACATCATTTCCCATCAATCGGTGTGCTGAAGCCTTGACATAATAAGTAGTTACAGACGTTGTCAATCATTCTTGGCTAGATATCACTGAATGTTGCCATTATGTATACCCATGGCTTTTCATCCAAACCATAAGCTCCTTCTCCAAAGTCATTCATGGAATGGAAAGTGAGAGCAATTATCATAAAATGTTATGTGTACTGTACAAAAAAACTAAAATTTTGGAATTCATAAACTGAACAAAAGATTGGTAGACTGCATTAATAGATACTAAAGTTTAATAGATAAAGACTGCAAAACTTAAAGATATTATAGTTGAGGGAAGAGCAGAGATGAATCGTGTATTCAGCTTTATATCCGTTTTATTCTAAATTGTGTCCTGGGTTTTTTTCCTTTCCTGAACTCATTTATTCCAAACCAACATCTCAAAGCAAGAGTTCTCCTCTCCACTTTTCTTTTACTAAAAGTATACTTTCTGTGGAATATTTCACTTTTTAAAAATGTCATCGCTCATTTCCTTTTCCCTAAGAAATAGAAAATGTATCTGCTTCCTTTTCTTAAAAGAAAGAAAGAAAGAAAGAAAGAAAGAAAGAAAGAAAGAAAGAAAGAAAGAAAGAAAGAAAGAAAGAAAGAAAGAAAGAAAGAAGGAAAGAGTTCAGGAAATTCCCTCCCTGCCTCAAGATTCAGTTGCTCTCAGGATATCTCTACACCACACCCATCAAACACCCTCCAGAGCTGATCCTGCAGTCCAAAACTAGATCTCTGCTATTAAAACCCTTAAAACCCTCAAGTGCTAGATTATGCAATCTTGAGCCCTCCAGTATATTATGGGACAACAAGAGTCCCCCCCTTCCCATTTATCCTTTTGAAAAGCTTTCTCAGAAGAGCCCTATGAAGTCTTGATTTTAAGTTGGAATTATAAATGAGAAAATCTTCTTCAGAAATGCATTCATTTTTCTTTGTTGGACTAACCATACTAGGGCAGAAAAGTTTTGTCGCTGTCTTTTCTCTGTCTTCTTTTCCTTGTGCTTAGTCGAGGAAACATAAGGTATCAAAAAAAGACAGGACTCTGGCTCCATCCATGCTTGTTATGGACCACCCATCGCAAGAACTCCAACAGATTAATTCTATAAAATGTAATCCTCAATAGCAAAAAAAAAAATGGCAGATGTTTCTAGAGTATAGGACATAATGGAGTACTTATGTATACTATATCATTTCCATGAACATATTTAGCATGAATGGAAGGACTCTAAATATTACCCAGGACAGTTTCTTCCTGTTCACCGCCTTTTGCCCCATCTTGTTTTCATACAAATAGCAATCAGGAATAAACAAGAGAAAATTAAAAACTCAGCCCATAACATAATTGATCAAAGTGCCCCATATTGCAGCTTACATGTGCACACACACACACCATAAAAAAGTACACATGCATACCTATGAGCCCATCACTGGAGTTAACATTCTAGAATAATATTCTTGTTATTGAAATATCTAGCTTTTATGCAAATGCTTAACTGATATTTTATTTTATTGATATTGATATTAGAAGATATTTGGCAGCAGAAGTACACACACATACACAAACACACACACACACACACACACACACACACACATATGATGCCAGCCTTCTAGAGGAACTAAATGGAAACTTTACATCTACTAGAATGAGAATTAAGGAATAAAATATTCCTTAATAGACAATAAGGAATGTGTTGATGATAAGGTGACCTTTCCTCGGGGAACTTTAAGAACTTGTAAAATAATTGCTTCAAAAAGTGTTTGTATTTCTCCTAAATATTTCAAGCGTATTATAATAAGGAAAAAGGGGAAGGGGGGAATTGTTTTTATATGATATATTGTAATTGGAAATTTTCTCTGTGGGAGCAGCACACATTTGCAGCAAAATATAGCATTTTAAGTCACATTTGTACACAGTAGGGTATTTTGTGGGTATGCTATGATACCGTATATAAAGTATATTCATTGACATCAAGAAAAAGAAAGATAAGATTGCCTAGCTAAGTTATTTAAATATAGTTTATATTTTATTGAACTTATGGGTTAAGCAAGAAAGGGCTTTGTTTCATATGGAATTGCCTTTAGAAATAAAATTAAACATATAAGCAAACAAAGGGATGACCACCAAATAAAAGTACAATGAGATCACAGATTAAAGGAAAAGGACATTCTCCATAGTTAGTTCATTGTGGGTAATAAGATGATTAGAATAAAAGAGCAAAGAAGAAACTCACTGAAGAATGTTTAGACATGTGCCTTATCACATAATATAGTCAAAGGAATTATGTACATATATCTATTGATTTGATACTTGAAGCCTTCAGTAAAATACAGTTGTTTCATTGTTATACTTGCTGAAAAAGTTTGCATGTTATGTATTCCTGATTTTATCAGTTCACAGTAATTTGTAAAATTCTTTTGGAGCCATCTCATTACATGTTGTTGTTACATGCTTTTGCTACTGTATATATTGACAAAAAGATCTTTATTCAATATTCCTGAAGAATATTGATTGAGGGTGTGTGTGAGCGAGACAAGAAAGGGAATGAGAATAAGAGAACAAAAGAAGAGAACATAAGAATATTAAGTATTAATTGAGGGATGTGTGCGTGTGTGTGTGTGTTTGGAAGGAAGGAAGGAAGGAAGGAAGGAAGGAAAGAAAGAAAGAAAGAAAGAAAGAAAGAAAGAAAGAAAGAAAGAAAGAAAGAAAGAAAGAAAGAAAGAAAGAAAGAAAGAAAGAAAGAAAGGAAACTGGATAATGACTTTAATCATTCTAGGAAATGATATCTCAGATACTTTCTTTAGTCAGCCTAGCCAATTTCTAAATTCATTTCATCAAAAGCTTGATGATAAATTCAAAACTCAGTATGCTTTTCTAGGTAAATCTGGTACTTAATTGTAGTCACCATTATACCAGGCAGTAAATGAATGGCACAATCAGCTGCAGAACATTTCCAAAGATTAGGTACTCAAATTGGTAATTAAATATTATAACCTATGATGACATCATATTATATTTACTTTTAGATTATATATTCCCAAAAAGTACTCTTAGGTTCATCATAAAAAATGAACTGCACATCATACATTTATTGAAGGTGTACTATGTTTAGTATCAGAAGAAGCAAAGTTTCACTTTTTAGCTTCTTTTTGTTGTGTTTGAAGAAGAAATTAAATTCAGGAATGAAAGTTGGAAGTCTCCTAGAGCCATGTTTCCACCAAAACCACCCAAACTTAAAAACTGGCTGAAATTACATCAATGAAATTTGACCATTTTGTTATCAAAAGTCAGTGGCGTGCCTTTGAGATGCTAGAAGACCACAAATAGTGAGTGGAGGCTACGTGCAGCTCATTATGCTGACTGTTCCTCCATAATGCAGGTTCCCCACCCATAAGGAAATGGTAGCGCAGATTGCCCATCCATGTTCTTCTGCATCAATATCAGTGGTGGGATTCAAATATGTGAACAACCAGTTCTCTATGTGGATGCCACTTCTGGAAGTCCACTTTGAGCCTGGGCAACAAAAAATTAGCTACCGGTTCTGCTGAACTGGTGCGAACTGGCTGAGTCCCACCACTGATCAATATCCCTCAACTATCTAAGGGTATGTTAGGGTGGGATCTTCAGCTTGGTCCTCTGCAGAGTCCTAAGCTATCAGAGAAATAGTCCCCTCACTTTTCCACAGAGAATCTGTAAGTAAGAAACTGAGACATCCCTATCTTAACAGGCTGAGAGTTAAATTCAGTTCTGATGTGAAGGAAATCCAGTTGCTGGGATTTTTGTAACCTTATTTCATTTCTTCCCCATAAATCTTGTTAAAAGAGAATCCTGTTTTTGGTTGAAATCAACTGTCAAGAGCTTGACAAATAAATGTTTGGTGAGAGAGGTACAGAGATGAAGTAGTGAGAGCTAGACCTTCCAGTATATCTGCACCTTAGGAATTTGCAGTGTTGGAAATGTATCTCTGGAAATGAAAACTTAGTAAAAGTATACTTTAGGTCAAATTATCTTTGGGGTCAAACTATGTTTAAAGAAGAAGAAAGCCAAGCAAAAAATAACTGGGTTGAACATAGAAAATCAACAGAAGGGAGTATACCTTTTCATTTATTACAAAGCATGTCAAAACGTATGACAATCTGTCTCTTCAGCATAAATTGAGGGATTGTATTTGGGGCAATGAGATCCCGTTTCTCAATTCCCTTGAAACCAGAGTAGCTGATCTGGATATGCTTAGACAGCCATGTGCCCAGGTTAATAATTTCCATGCTATTCTCAGGCATGATGAGGAATTTGGGAAAAGAAGAAAGTCAAGGATAAGAGAGGCCTGATCTGTGGGTATAATGGTGTGTAAGAATATTCTAGAGGGGGGAGGAGGAGGAGGAACTGCAAACTAGGCAACCGTCAGGATAGCTTAGCCCAGAAAAGAAATGGGAATGTGGCAAATGTCTCAGAGGGGACCCTCCCTAGTTTCTTGGATAATAAAGATGAGACGGGAAGAGTAAGAACTAATGTTATTTTAGAACAGCACTGAACCTGTTTTTTGTGTGTTTTTTTTAAACAGGGCTAATACTCTTTCAGAAGAGGGCTAAACCCATCTTTATAAGAAGCTCATACAACCCTGAAAGTATTATAAAAATCATCTGTTAAGCATTATTCAGGCAAATATCTCTGTGGCAGCCCAAGTCAAAGCAGATCTGAAGATGGAGGACGACATGCCTACAACAATCTAAAGTGGCCAACTGGAGCAGAGAAGATCATAATCTTTGTCCAGAAACTAATTGGTTGGCAAAGCATGCCACCTCATATCCACAGTAAAAAAACAAACAAACCATGTTAGACTAAGATGTAAAACACTATTGTAAAACCAGGAGAGCATTTTAAGTTGCCTCAATGTGATGAGTACATGGCAGAAAAAAAAATAACGAAACATGTTTATCAGTAGCTAATAGCAAATGAGGAGGAACCCGAAAACTGGATGCATTCATGCACAGTGTATGACAATGAGATCTGGTCTCTGGACGCCCAAAATGCCTTACTGTCAGACCTGCCATCTCACTCCTGTGCTTCACATTCGCTCAATGCCGGTCTGCCATGAAGTCTGGGAGAGGGAATTGGATGGGAGAGGAGAAAGTTCACACCTCACTGTACCTTCTAGAGCAGGGGTCCCCAACCCCCAGTCCGTAGACCGGTACTAGGCCGTAGCATGCCCGCAATGGGTTCGCACAAACAAGCAAAGTCCCATCTGTGGGATGCAGTCAGCACACAAAACCACACAGTCTCCAGTCCACAGAAAAAACCTTTCTCCACAGAACCGGTCCCTGGTGCCTAAAAGGTTGGGGACCTCTGTTCTAGAGGCACAACTTCAAGGTCAGACAGCTGGGAATGGCATGCAGCTGCACATTGGCCAACCCACAGTTGAAGAGACCATTCCCAAAACACTTCATTTGAATATGATTGGACAATGAGAAACCAGCAGTGGGAAGTGACTTGGGAGGGGGAAGATAAACCTAGGGATTTTGGCGTGCGAATCTCAGTTCTGGCTTGGCTTTGCTATATTTCGCTTGGCCTTTAGTAAACTATACCTTTCTCAACAAACGGAGTCAAGGATCGTTCTTGCTTAAAGGACCAAGTTGAAGCAGAACTGGCACTTACAACAAGTGGTTTTAAAACTAACCATAGGTGAAACACCACTAGATTTAATATTATATGGCTACTGTGATCTAATGTGAAATATACTCATTGGGAAACCAATAGGAAACAGAGACCATAATACTCTTATAGTTAGCATACAGATAAGCAGGGAACTGCCAGGTGAGTCCAGCAGTCACATTTTATTATAAAGGAGAAAATTCTCCAAAAATGAGGGCATTGGTAAAAAAAGAAAAAGGGTAAAATCTTTTCATAATTTCTGGAGATTATTCAGAACCACAATAAGTAAGATTTCACTGGGATGTCACCTATGATGCAAGAAGGGACTAATCAAGACCAAAAAAAGACTATAGCAGCTGTCTGGTAATATCTAAGAATTATAAAAGCTGAAAAGGCTACTTCTGAAAAACAAAAAGCCCATCCTAATGCCCAAATTCTGAACACTGGGCAGTATCTAACAAAATGAAATTCAATGGTGAAAAAAGTAAGGTTCTACATTTAGGCAAGAAAAACCAAATGTACAGGTATAGTATAGGGGGTACCTTGCACAATAATAGTAACTGCGAGAGGGACCTCGGAGTCCTAGTGGACAATCATTTAAATATGAGCCAGCAGTGTGCTGCAGCTGCCAGTGCTGGGCTGCATTAACAGAGGGATAGAATCAAGATCACGTGAAGTATTAATACCACTTTACAATGCTTTGGTAAGGCCACACTTGGAATACTGCATCCAGTTTTGGTCACCATGATGTAAAAAAGATGTTGAGACTCTAGAAAGAGTACAGAGAAGAGCAACAAAGATGATTAGGGGACAGGAGGCTAAAACATATAAGGAATGGTTGGTGGAATTGGATATGTCTAGTTTAACAAAGAGAAGGACGAAGGGGGATATGATAGCAGTGTTCCAATATCTCAGGGGCTGCCACAAAGAAGAGGGAGTCAGGCTATTCTCCAAAGCGCCTGAAGGCAGGACAAGAAGCAACAGGTGGAAACTAACCAAAGAGAGAAGCAACCTAGAACTAAGGAGAAACTTCCTGACAGTTAGAACAATTAACCAGTGGAACAACCTGCCTCCAGAAGCGGTGAACGCACCAACACTGGAAGTTTTTAAGAAGAAACTGGACAGCCATTTGTCCGAAATGGTATAGGGTGTCCTGCCTGAGCAGGAGGTTGGACTAGATGACCTCCGAGGTCCCTTCCAACTTTATCATTATTACTTATTACTTATAATAATAAGAAATTAAAACTATGTTTGAGGAACCTAACACAAACGCTAACTATGAGAATTTTCTTAAATCAGAAAACATGCCAAAAAAATCACTTGGATTACTAAACAATTAATGGGTGTTCAAGAAAGAAATTGTAATAATGACAATGGCAACCACAATAATAACAATATCTGGCAAGAGAGCCTTATACCTCTATGATCCCAGGAGTTATGCTGGTGGTAACCTAGCTATGGCAAATTTCTCAGATAGATGTCGATAGAATTGGCAGATGAACTGTGGTCCAGGTCTGTTTTCAATGAGGAACACATGACAGCTGAACCCTGAGCCGGACTCCTTTTTGACCATTTTGGAAGATGTATCACCTGGGTTCAACAAGGACTGTTTGATATAGTGGCTCCAGGGCATCTGTCAACAGGGTTCAGCTAGTCCCGCTGGGCAACAAAGGTGGCCAGTTGTACAATAACTAGGAAATTCAACAAAGCATAAGAAATGTTCCACTGAAGAAAATCAGGCAATTTTCAAATGGTATTTTGGATGAAATCCTAAAATTAGGGGATTTCAAAAGAGAATGTTTTATATTTGGAAACATAAATATTCACGCTCAGAAACCGATGAGCACTGATTAACGAAGATTTATCCTTGGAAGAAAAGGTGTTTTTTTAATGGATAATGAATTTGCAAGAATGGGAAAAACTAGCTGAGAATGCTAATATTATTGATAACCACCACAGAAATGAAAAATCGTAAAACAAATGAAAATTTGCAAAGCAACATCAAATTTAATTAACTTCAAGACAGATAACAGTGATGAAAGGGATGAAAACATTGAGTAAAAGAAGCTCTTGAGCACATGAATGAAACTGAAAAGAAAAAATATTGAACGTATGAAAAAGTCTGTTTACAGAAAGGTTTCCACTACTGAAAGAGATAAGTTCAAGAGAACTATCAAAAGTTCCGAAAGATTAACATTTGGTAGTTAAAAATATAGAAACAAATGCTTGGGCTGAAACTAATCAACTAATTTATAGCATAACAGCAGTGATAACATCACATCTGGGATATAATGTTGAAAAATAAAAACAACCAAATCAATCACCAAAATGAAAAGTTTGATTTGAAAGAAAGACCAATAAATTATGAGCTGATATCAGTAATCTGGAAAATTTGAATGAAAGAAAATTGAAAAATAATAAGATCAAGAACAGTTCTCAAAAAAGATATAATCTTGGCACTAAGTTGATTAAAGGAGTCTCAGAAGAATTAAAAGATTAAGTCCAGCTATTTCCAAATAAACTGAACAATATGAAGACATAATAAATGCTTTAAAACATTGCTGTTTGGGACAAACCTTGGAAATACAACAGGGGTAGTCAACCTTGGCTCTTTTATGACTCGTAGACTTCAATTCCCAGAATTCCTGAGCCAGCTGGCTCAGGAATTCTGGGAATTGAATTGAAGTCGACGAGTCATAAAAGAGCCAAGGTTGACTACCCCTGAAATACAATTAATGTAGATGCTTATACTGATAAAAGTGAATCATGAAAATTTTGGAGTAACATCCTGGATAACCCAAAAGAACTTAATAAAAATGCAATCTGAATAAAAGAGATTGAGAAGAACATTGGCTTAGTTAAAATGGATGATATGGTCATAACATCAGAAATGATTAAAAGCAAAACAGGTTAAGAACTAGAGTGCATCAAGAAAATACAATTTTCGCTTAAACATTCTCCGTGAAAGATTAATTATTCAATTTAATGAAGTATGACAAATTAGAAATGTTGAAGAATGGATGACAACCATTAAAACGTTTTGAAAATAAGACAAAGACAAGGGTGTGGATGCAAAAAAAATAAACCACTTGCTTGCCAACAAAGCTTACACTGCTAATTGGTATTTAATATATGTAATTTCAAGTTATATGTTCAAAAATTCATGGACCAAAAGTAACTGTTCAAATTCATGAAAAACGAAAGATTAATTGCTGGTTGAAAAATGATACTAAAATCAGACTCTACCAAAACAAATCCTGTCTGCCTCAGAAACTTTGGGAATCTTTTGAGAATATCAACATGGTCGTCATGTGTAGGGAAGCCATGTCTCAAAAGATTTTTGTGACAGAGGCTGATCAAGCCTACATGTGAAGAAGAAGAGAGGGGAACTAACTCTAATTTACTATTTATTGAGATACAGGCATACAGTGATGATGGAGGAGGAGGAGGAGGAGGAGGAGGAGGA